>NW_027314827.1:0-247033 GCF_023375885.2 Dermacentor andersoni
CACACGCGAGACAGATGCACGCATTTGTGCGAAAACGCGTTTTAAGCAGCACATGCATCTTTTGGTAGACGCGGATGAAGTTTTCTACAAAACCACAAGATGTGCATGCAAATGGTGCTTTTTGCAGAACGCGCACGTGGATTTCTACCAAACGACGTGCTAAGCATGCCGATGCTGCTCTTTTTAGCACACGCGCACGGATTTGTGCGAAAACGCGTTTTAAGCATGCACATGCATCTTTTGGTAGACGCGGATGAAGTTTTCTGCAAAACCACAAGATGTGCATGCAAATGGTGCTTTTGGCAGAACGCGCACGTGGATTTCTACCAAACGACGTGCTAAGCATGCCGATGCTGCTCTTTTTAGCACCCGCGCACGGATTTGTGCGAAAACGCGTTTTCAGCATGCACATGCATCTTTTGGTAGACGCGGATGAAGTTTTCTGCAAAACCACAAGATGTGCATGCAAATGGTGCTTTTGGCAGAACGCGCACGTGGATTTCTACCAAACGACGTGCTAAGCATGCCGATGCTGCTCTTTTTAGCACCCGCGCACGCATTTGTGCGAAAACGCGTTTTAAGCAGCACATGCATCTTTTGGTAGACGCGGATGAAGTTTTCTACAAAACCACAAGATGTGCATGCAAATGGTGCTTTTTGCAGAACGCGCACGTGGATTTCTACCAAACGACGTGCTAAGCATGCCGATGCTGCTCTTTTTAGCACACGCGCACGGATTTGTGCGAAAACGCGTTTTAAGCATGCACATGCATCTTTTGGTAGACGCGGATGAAGTTTTCTGCAAAACCACAAGATGTGCATGCAAATGGTGCTTTTGGCAGAACGCGCACGTGGATTTCTACCAAACGACGTGCTAAGCATGCCGATGCTGCTCTTTTTAGCACCCGCGCACGGATTTGTGCGAAAACGCGTTTTAAGCAAGCACATGCATCTTTTGGTAGACGCGGATGAAGTTTTCTGCAAAACCACAAGATGTGCATGCAAATGGTGCTTTTGGCAGAACGCGCACGTGGATTTCTACCAAACGACGTGCTAAGCATGCCGATGCTGCTCTTTTTAGCACCCGCGCACGGATTTGTGCGAAAACGCGTTTTAAGCATGCACATGCATCTTTTGGTAGACGCGGATGAAGTTTTCTGCAAAACCACAAGATGTGCATGCAAATGGTGCTTTTTGCAGAACGCGCACGTGGATTTCTACCAAACGACGTGCTAAGCATGCCGATGCTGCTCTTTTTAGCACCCGCGCACGCATTTGTGCGAAAACGCGTTTTAAGCATGCACATGCATCTTTTGGTAGACGCGGATGTTTTCTGCAAAACCACAAGATGTGCATGCAAATGGTGCTTTTGGCAGAACGCGCACGTGGATTTCTACCAAACGACGTGCTAAGCATGCCGATGCTGCTATTTTTAGCACCCGCGCACGCATTTGTGCGAAAACGCGTTTTAAGCATGCACATGCATCTTTTGGTAGACGCGGATGAAGTTTTCTGCAAAACCACAAGATGTGCATGCAAATGGTGCTTTTTGCAGAATGCGCACGTGGATTTCTACCAAACGACGTGCTAAGCATGCCGATGCTGCTCTTTTTAGCACCCGCGCACGCATTTGTGCGAAAACGCGTTTTAAGCATGCACATGCATCTTTGGTAGACGTGGATGAAGTTTTCTGCAAAACCACAAGATGTGCAATGCAAATGGTGCTTTTTGCAGAACGCGCACGTGGATTTCTACCAAACGACGTGCTAAGCATGCCGATGCTGCTCTTTTTAGCACCCGCGCACGGATTTGTGCGAAAACGCGTTTTAAGCATGCACATGCATCTTTTGGTAGACGCGGATGAAGTTTTCTGCAAAACCACAAGATGTGCATGCAAATGGTGCTTTTTGCAGAACGCGCACGTGGATTTCTACCAAACGACGTGCTAAGCATGCCGATGCTGCTCTTTTTAGCACCCGCGCACGCATTTGTGCGAAAACGCGTTTTAAGCATGCACATGCATCTTTTGGTAGACGCGGATGAAGTTTTCTGCAAAACCACAAGATGTGCATGCAAATGGTGCTTTTTGCAGAACGCGCACGTGGATTTCTACCAAACGACGTGCTAAGCATGCCGATGCTGCTCTTTTTAGCACCCGCGCACGGATTTGTGCGAAAACGCGTTTTAAGCATGCACATGCATCTTTTGGTAGACGCGGATGAAGTTTTCTGCAAAACCACAAGATGTGCATGCAAATGGTGCTTTTGGCCGAACGCGCACGTGGATTTCTACCAAACGACGTGCTAAGCATGCCGATGCTGCTCTTTTTAGCACCCGCACACGGATTTGTGCGAAAACATGCACATGCATCTTTTGGTAGACGCGGATGAAGTTTTCTGCAAAACCACAAGATGTGCATGCAAATGGTGCTTTTGGCAGAACGCGCACGTGGATTTCTACCAAACGACGTGCTAAGCATGCCGATGCTGCTCTTTTTAGCACCCGCGCACGGATTTGTGCGAAAACGCGTTTTAAGCATGCACATGCATCTTTTGGTAGACGCGGATGAAGTTTTCTGCAAAACCACAAGATGTGCATGCAAATGGTGCTTTTGGCAGAACGCGCACGTGGATTTCTACCAAACGACGTGCTAAGCATGCCGATGCTGCTCTTTTTAGCACCCGCGCACGGATTTATGCGAAAACGCGTTTTCAGCATGCACATGCATCTTTTGGTAGACGCGGATGAAGTTTTCTGCAAACCACAAGATGTGCATGCAAATGGTGCTTTTGGCAGAACGCGCACGTGGATTTCTACCAAACGACGTGCTAAGCATGCCGATGCTGCTCTTTTTAGCACCCGCGCACGCATTTGTGCGAAAACGCGTTTTAAGCAGCACATGCATCTTTTGGTAGACGCGGATGAAGTTTTCTACAAAACCACAAGATGTGCATGCAAATGGTGCTTTTTGCAGAACGCGCACGTGGATTTCTACCAAACGACGTGCTAAGCATGCCGATGCTGCTCTTTTTAGCACACGCGCACGGATTTGTGCGAAAACGCGTTTTAAGCATGCACATGCATCTTTTGGTAGACGCGGATGAAGTTTTCTGCAAAACCACAAGATGTGCATGCAAATGGTGCTTTTGGCAGAACGCGCACGTGGATTTCTACCAAACGACGTGCTAAGCATGCCGATGCTGCTCTTTTTAGCACCCGCGCACGGATTTGTGCGAAAACGCGTTTTAAGCAAGCACATGCATCTTTTGGTAGACGCGGATGAAGTTTTCTGCAAAACCACAAGATGTGCATGCAAATGGTGCTTTTGGCAGAACGCGCACGTGGATTTCTACCAAACGACGTGCTAAGCATGCCGATGCTGCTCTTTTTAGCACCCGCGCACGGATTTGTGCGAAAACGCGTTTTAAGCATGCACATGCATCTTTTGGTAGACGCGGATGAAGTTTTCTGCAAAACCACAAGATGTGCATGCAAATGGTGCTTTTTGCAGAACGCGCACGTGGATTTCTACCAAACGACGTGCTAAGCATGCCGATGCTGCTCTTTTTAGCACCCGCGCACGCATTTGTGCGAAAACGCGTTTTAAGCATGCACATGCATCTTTTGGTAGACGCGGATGTTTTCTGCAAAACCACAAGATGTGCATGCTAATGGTGCTTTTGGCAGAACGCGCACGTGGATTTCTACCAAACGACGTGCTAAGCATGCCGATGCTGCTATTTTTAGCACCCGCGCGCGCATTTGTGCGAAAACGCGTTTTAAGCATGCACATGCATCTTTTGGTAGACGCGGATGAAGTTTTCTGCAAAACCATAAGATGTGCATGCAAATGGTGCTTTTTGCAGAATGCGCACGTGGATTTCTACCAAACGACGTGCTAAGCATGCCGATGCTGCTCTTTTTAGCACCCGCGCACGCATTTGTGCGAAACGCGTTTTAAGCATGCACATGCATCTTTTGGTAGACGCGGATGAAGTTTTCTGCAAAACCACAAGATGTGCAATGCAAATGGTGCTTTTTGCAGAACGCGCACGTGGATTTCTACCAAACGACGTGCTAAGCATGCCGATGCTGCTCTTTTTAGCACCCGCGCACGGATTTGTGCGAAAACGCGTTTTAAGCATGCACATGCATCTTTTGGTAGACGCGGATGAAGTTTTCTGCAAAACCACAAGATGTGCATGCAAATGGTGCTTTTTGCAGAACGCGCACGTGGATTTCTACCAAACGACGTGCTAAGCATGCCGATGCTGCTCTTTTTAGCACCCGCGCACGCATTTGTGCGAAAACGCGTTTTAAGCATGCACATGCATCTTTTGGTAGACGCGGATGAAGTTTTCTGCAAAACCACAAGATGTGCATGCAAATGGTGCTTTTTGCAGAACGCGCACGTGGATTTCTACCAAACGACGTGCTAAGCATGCCGATGCTGCTCTTTTTAGCACCCGCGCACGGATTTGTGCGAAAACGCGTTTTAAGCATGCACATGCATCTTTTGGTAGACGCGGATGAAGTTTTCTGCAAAACCACAAGATGTGCATGCAAATGGTGCTTTTGGCCGAACGCGCACGTGGATTTCTACCAAACGACGTGCTAAGCATGCCGATGCTGCTCTTTTTAGCACCCGCACACGGATTTGTGCGAAAACGCGTTTTAAGCATGCACATGCATCTTTTGGTAGACGCGGATGAAGTTTTCTGCAAAACCACAAGATGTGCATGCAAATGGTGCTTTTGGCAGAACGCGCACGTGGATTTCTACCAAACGACGTGCTAAGCATGCCGATGCTGCTCTTTTTAGCACCCGCGCACGGATTTGTGCGAAAACGCGTTTTAAGCATGCACATGCATCTTTTGGTAGACGCGGATGAAGTTTTCTGCAAAACCACAAGATGTGCATGCAAATGGTGCTTTTGGCAGAACGCGCACGTGGATTTCTACCAAACGACGTGCTAAGCATGCCGATGCTGCTCTTTTTAGCACCCGCGCACGCATTTGTGCGAAAACGCGTTTTAAGCAGCACATGCATCTTTTGGTAGACGCGGATGAAGTTTTCTACAAAACCACAAGATGTGCATGCAAATGGTGCTTTTTGCAGAACGCGCACGTGGATTTCTACCAAACGACGTGCTAAGCATGCCGATGCTGCTCTTTTTAGCACACGCGCACGGATTTGTGCGAAAACGCGTTTTAAGCATGCACATGCATCTTTTGGTAGACGCGGATGAAGTTTTCTGCAAAACCACAAGATGTGCATGCAAATGGTGCTTTTGGCAGAACGCGCACGTGGATTTCTACCAAACGACGTGCTAAGCATGCCGATGCTGCTCTTTTTAGCACCCGCGCACGGATTTGTGCGAAAACGCGTTTTCAGCATGCACATGCATCTTTTGGTAGACGCGGATGAAGTTTTCTGCAAAACCACAAGATGTGCATGCAAATGGTGCTTTTGGCAGAACGCGCACGTGGATTTCTACCAAACGACGTGCTAAGCATGCCGATGCTGCTCTTTTTAGCACCCGCGCACGGATTTGTGCGAAAACGCGTTTTAAGCAAGCACATGCATCTTTTGGTAGACGCGGATGAAGTTTTCTGCAAAACCACAAGATGTGCATGCAAATGGTGCTTTTGGCAGAACGCGCACGTGGATTTCTACCAAACGACGTGCTAAGCATGCCGATGCTGCTCTTTTTAGCACCCGCGCACGGATTTGTGCGAAAACGCGTTTTAAGCATGCACATGCATCTTTTGGTAGACGCGGATGAAGTTTTCTGCAAAACCACAAGATGTGCATGCAAATGGTGCTTTTTGCAGAACGCGCACGTGGATTTCTACCAAACGACGTGCTAAGCATGCCGATGCTGCTCTTTTTAGCACCCGCGCACGCATTTGTGCGAAAACGCGTTTTAAGCATGCACATGCATCTTTTGGTAGACGCGGATGTTTTCTGCAAAACCACAAGATGTGCATGCAAATGGTGCTTTTGGCAGAACGCGCACGTGGATTTCTACCAAACGACGTGCTAAGCATGCCGATGCTGCTATTTTTAGCACCCGCGCACGCATTTGTGCGAAAACGCGTTTTAAGCATGCACATGCATCTTTTGGTAGACGCGGATGAAGTTTTCTGCAAAACCACAAGATGTGCATGCAAATGGTGCTTTTTGCAGAATGCGCACGTGGATTTCTACCAAACGACGTGCTAAGCATGCCGATGCTGCTCTTTTTAGCACCCGCGCACGCATTTGTGCGAAAACGCATTTTAAGCATGCACATGCATCTTTTGGTAGACGCGGATGAAGTTTTCTGCAAAACCACAAGATGTGCAATGCAAATGGTGCTTTTTGCAGAACGCGCACGTGGATTTCTACCAAACGACGTGCTAAGCATGCCGATGCTGCTCTTTTTAGCACCCGCGCACGGATTTGTGCGAAAACGCGTTTTAAGCATGCACATGCATCTTTTGGTAGACGCGGATGAAGTTTTCTGCAAAACCACAAGATGTGCATGCAAATGGTGCTTTTTGCAGAACGCGCACGTGGATTTCTACCAAACGACGTGCTAAGCATGCCGATGCTGCTCTTTTTAGCACCCGCGCACGCATTTGTGCGAAAACGCGTTTTAAGCATGCACATGCATCTTTTGGTAGACGCGGATGAAGTTTTCTGCAAAACCACAAGATGTGCATGCAAATGGTGCTTTTTGCAGAACGCGCACGTGGATTTCTACCAAACGACGTGCTAAGCATGCCGATGCTGCTCTTTTTAGCACCCGCGCACGGATTTGTGCGAAAACGCGTTTTAAGCATGCACATGCATCTTTTGGTAGACGCGGATGAAGTTTTCTGCAAAACCACAAGATGTGCATGCAAATGGTGCTTTTGGCCGAACGCGCACGTGGATTTCTACCAAACGACGTGCTAAGCATGCCGATGCTGCTCTTTTTAGCACCCGCACACGGATTTGTGCGAAAACGCGTTTTAAGCATGCACGTGCATCTTTTGGTAGACGCGGATGAAGTTTTCTGCAAAACCACAAGATGTGCATGCAAATGGTGCTTTTGGCAGAACGCGCACGTGGATTTCTACCAAACGACGTGCCAAGCATGCCGATGCTGCTCTTTTTAGCACCCGCGCACGGATTTGTGCGAAAACGCGTTTTAAGCATGCACATGCATCTTTTGGTAGACGCGGATGAAGTTTTCTGCAAAACCACAAGATGTGCAATGCAAATGGTGCTTTTTGCAGAACGCGCACGTGGATTTCTACCAAACGACGTGCTAAGCATGCCGATGCTGCTCTTTTTAGCACCCGCGCACGGATTTGTGCGAAAACGCGTTTTAAGCATGCACATGCATCTTTTGGTAGACGCGGATGAAGTTTTCTGCAAAACCACAAGATGTGCATGCAAATGGTGCTTTTTGCAGAACGCGCACGTGGATTTCTACCAAACGACGTGCTAAGCATGCCGATGCTGCTCTTTTTAGCACCCGCGCACGCATTTGTGCGAAAACGCGTTTTAAGCATGCACATGCATCTTTTGGTAGACGCGGATGAAGTTTTCTGCAAAACCACAAGATGTGCATGCAAATGGTGCTTTTTGCAGAACGCGCACGTGGATTTCTACCAAACGACGTGCTAAGCATGCCGATGCTGCTCTTTTTAGCACCCGCGCACGGATTTGTGCGAAAACGCGTTTTAAGCATGCACATGCATCTTTTGGTAGACGCGGATGAAGTTTTCTGCAAAACCACAAGATGTGCATGCAAATGGTGCTTTTGGCCGAACGCGCACGTGGATTTCTACCAAACGACGTGCTAAGCATGCCGATGCTGCTCTTTTTAGCACCCGCACACGGATTTGTGCGAAAACGCGTTTTAAGCATGCACGTGCATCTTTTGGTAGACGCGGATGAAGTTTTCTGCAAAACCACAAGATGTGCATGCAAATGGTGCTTTTGGCAGAACGCGCACGTGGATTTCTACCAAACGACGTGCCAAGCATGCCGATGCTGCTCTTTTTAGCACCCGCGCACGGATTTGTGCGAAAACGCGTTTTAAGCATGCACATGCATCTTTTGGTAGACGCGGATGAAGTTTTCTGCAAAACCACAAGATGTGCATGCAAATGGTGCTTTTGGCAGAACGCGCACGTGGATTTCTACCAAACGACGTGCTAAGCATGCCGATGCTGCTCTTTTTAGCACCCGCGCACGCATTTGTGCGAAAACGCGTTTTAAGCAGCACATGCATCTTTTGGTAGACGCGGATGAAGTTTTCTACAAAACCACAAGATGTGCATGCAAATGGTGCTTTTTGCAGAACGCGCACGTGGATTTCTACCAAACGACGTGCTAAGCATGCCGATGCTGCTCTTTTTAGCACACGCGCACGGATTTGTGCGAAAACGCGTTTTAAGCATGCACATGCATCTTTTGGTAGACGCGGATGAAGTTTTCTGCAAAACCACAAGATGTGCATGCAAATGGTGCTTTTGGCAGAACGCGCACGTGGATTTCTACCAAACGACGTGCTAAGCATGCCGATGCTGCTCTTTTTAGCACCCGCGCACGGATTTGTGCGAAAACGCGTTTTCAGCATGCACATGCATCTTTTGGTAGACGCGGATGAAGTTTTCTGCAAAACCACAAGATGTGCATGCAAATGGTGCTTTTGGGCAGAACGCGCACGTGGATTTCTACCAAACGACGTGCTAAGCATGCCGATGCTGCTCTTTTTAGCACCCGCGCACGGATTTGTGCGAAAACGCGTTTTAAGCAAGCACATGCATCTTTTGGTAGACGCGGATGAAGTTTTCTGCAAAACCACAAGATGTGCATGCAAATGGTGCTTTTGGCAGAACGCGCACGTGGATTTCTACCAAACGACGTGCTAAGCATGCCGATGCTGCTCTTTTTAGCACCCGCGCACGGATTTGTGCGAAAACGCGTTTTCAGCATGCACATGCATCTTTTGGTAGACGCGGATGAAGTTTTCTGCAAAACCACAAGATGTGCATGCAAATGGTGCTTTTGGCAGAACGCGCACGTGGATTTCTACCAAACGACGTGCTAAGCATGCCGATGCTGCTCTTTTTAGCACCCGCGCACGGATTTGTGCGAAAACGCGTTTTAAGCAAGCACATGCATCTTTTGGTAGACGCGGATGAAGCTTTCTGCAAAACCACAAGATGTGCATGCAAATGGTGCTTTTGGCAGAACGCGCACGTGGATTTCTACCAAACGACTTGCTAAGCATGCCGATGCTGCTCTTTTTAGCACCCGCGCACGGATTTGTGCGAAAACGCGTTTTAAGCATGCACATGCATCTTTTGGTAGACGCGGATGAAGTTTTCTGCAAAACCACAAGATGTGCATGCAAATGGTGCTTTTTGCAGAACGCGCACGTGGATTTCTACCAAACGACGTGCTAAGCATGCCGATGCTGCTCTTTTTAGCACCCGCGCACGCATTTGTGCGAAAACGCGTTTTAAGCATGCACATGCATCTTTTGGTAGACGCGGATGTTTTCTGCAAAACCACAAGATGTGCATGCAAATGGTGCTTTTGGCAGAACGCGCACGTGGATTTCTACCAAACGACGTGCTAAGCATGCCGATGCTGCTATTTTTAGCACCCGCGCACGCATTTGTGCGAAAACGCGTTTTAAGCATGCACATGCATCTTTTGGTAGACGCGGATGAAGTTTTCTGCAAAACCACAAGATGTGCATGCAAATGGTGCTTTTTGCAGAATGCGCACGTGGATTTCTACCAAACGACGTGCTAAGCATGCCGATGCTGCTCTTTTTAGCACCCGCGCACGCATTTGTGCGAAAACGCGTTTTAAGCATGCACATGCATCTTTTGGTAGACGCGGATGAAGTTTTCTGCAAAACCACAAGATGTGCATGCAAATGGTGCTTTTTGCAGAACGCGCACGTGGATTTCTACCAAACGACGTGCTAAGCATGCCGATGCTGCTCTTTTTAGCACCCGCGCACGCATTTGTGCGAAAACGCGTTTTAAGCATGCACATGCATCTTTTGGTAGACGCGGATGAAGTTTTCTGCAAAACCACAAGATGTGCATGCAAATGGTGCTTTTTGCAGAACGCGCACGTGGATTTCTACCAAACGACGTGCTAAGCATGCCGATGCTGCTCTTTTTAGCACCCGCGCATGCATTTGTGCGAAAACGCGTTTTAAGCATGCACATGCATCTTTTGGTAGACGCGGATGAAGTTTTCTGCAAAACCACAAGATGTGCATGCAAATGGTGCTTTTTGCAGAACGCGCACGTGGATTTCTACCAAACGACGTGCTAAGCATGCCGATGCTGCTCTTTTTAGCACCCGCGCACGCATTTGTGCGAAAACGCGTTTTAAGCATTTCATGCATCTTTTGGTAGACGCGGATGAAGTTTTCTGCAAAACCACAAGATGTGCATGCAAATGGTGCTTTTTGCAGAACGCGCACGTGGATTTCTACCAAACGACGTGCTAAGCATGCCGATGCTGCTCTTTTTAGCACCCGCGCACGGATTTGTGCGAAAACGCGTTTTCAGCATGCACATGCATCTTTTGGTAGACGCGGATGAAGTTTTCTGCAAAACCACAAGATGTGCATGCAAATGGTGCTTTTGGCAGAACGCGCACGTGGATTTCTACCAAACGACGTGCTAAGCATGCCGATGCTGCTGTTTTTAGCACCCGCGCACGGATTTGTGCGAAAACGCGTTTTAAGCATGCACATGCATTTTTGGTAGACGCGGATGAAGTTTTCTGCAAAACCACAAGATGTGCATACAAATGGTGCTTTTGGCAGAACGCGCACGTGGATTTCTACCAAACGACGTGCTAAGCATGCCGATGCTGCTCTTTTTAGCACCCGCGCACGCATTTGTGCGAAAACGCGTTTTAAGCATGCACATGCATCTTTTGGTAGACGCGGATGAAGTTTTCTGCAAAACCACAAGATGTGCATGCAAATGGTGCTTTTTGCAGAACGCGCACGTGGATTTCTACCAAACGACGTGCTAAGCATGCCGATGCTGCTCTTTTTAGCACCCGCGCACGCATTTGTGCGAAAACGCGTTTTAAGCATTTCATGCATCTTTTGGTAGACGCGGATGAAGTTTTCTGCAAAACCACAAGATGTGCATGCAAATGGTGCTTTTTGCAGAACGCGCACGTGGATTTCTACCAAACGACGTGCTAAGCATGCCGATGCTGCTCTTTTTAGCACCCGCGCACGGATTTGTGCGAAAACGCGTTTTCAGCATGCACATGCATCTTTTGGTAGACGCGGATGAAGTTTTCTGCAAAACCACAAGATGTGCATGCAAATGGTGCTTTTGGCAGAACGCGCACGTGGATTTCTACCAAACGACGTGCTAAGCATGCCGATGCTGCTGTTTTTAGCACCCGCGCACGGATTTGTGCGAAAACGCGTTTTAAGCATGCACATGCATTTTTGGTAGACGCGGATGAAGTTTTCTGCAAAACCACAAGATGTGCATACAAATGGTGCTTTTGGCAGAACGCGCACGTGGATTTCTACCAAACGACGTGCTAAGCATGCCGATGCTGCTCTTTTTAGCACCCGCGCACGCATTTGTGCGAAAACACGTTTTAAGCATGCACATGCATCTTTTGGTAGACGCGGATGAAGTTTTCTGCAAAACCACAAGATGTGCATGCAAATGGTGCTTTTTGCAGAACGCGCACGTGGATTTCTACCAAACGACGTGCTAAGCATGCCGATGCTGCTCTTTTTAGCACCCGCGCACGCATTTGTGCGAAAACGCGTTTTAAGCATGCACATGCATCTTTTGGTAGACGCGGATGAAGTTTTCTGCAAAACCACAATATGTGCATGCAAATGGTGCTTTTTGCAGAACGCGCACGTGGATTTCTACCAAACGACGTGCTAAGCATGCCGATGCTGCTCTTTTTAGCACCCGCGCACGCATTTGTGCGAAAACGCGTTTTAAGCATGCACATGCATCTTTTGGTAGACGCGGATGAAGTTTTCTGCAAAACCACAAGATGTGCATGCAAATGGTGCTTTTTGCAGAACGCGCACGTGGATGTCTACCAAACGACGTGCTAAGTTTGCCGATGCTGCTCTTTTTAGCACCCGCGCACGGATTTGTGCGAAAACGCGTTTTAAGCATGCACATGCATTTTTGGTAGACGCGGATGAAGTTTTCTGCAAAACCACAAGATGTGCATACAAATGGTGCTTTAGGCAGAACGCGCACGTGGATTTCTACCAAACGACGTGCTAAGCATGCCGATGCTGCTCTTTTTAGCACCCGCGCACGCATTTGTGCGAAAACGCGTTTTAAGCATGCACATGCATCTTTTGGTAGACGCGGATGAAGTTTTCTGCAAAACCACAAGATGTGCATGCAAATGGTGCTTTTTGCAGAACGCGCACGTGGATGTCTACCAAACGACGTGCTAAGTTTGCCGATGCTGCTCTTTTTAGCACCCGCGCACGGATTTGTGCGAAAACGCGTTTTAAGCATGCACATGCATTTTTGGTAGACGCGGATGAAGTTTTCTGCAAAACCACAAGATGTGCATACAAATGGTGCTTTAGGCAGAACGCGCACGTGGATTTCTACCAAACGACGTGCTAAGCATGCCGATGCTGCTCTTTTTAGCACCCGCGCACGCATTTGTGCGAAAACGCGTTTTAAGCATGCACATGCATCTTTTGGTAGACGCGGATGAAGTTTTCTGCAAAACCACAAGATGTGCATGCAAATGGTGCTTTTTGCAGAACGCGCACGTGGATGTCTACCAAACGACGTGCTAAGCTTGCCGATGCTGCTCTTTTTAGCACCCGCGCACGGATTTGTGCGAAAACGCGTTTTAAGCATGCACATGCATCTTTTGGTAGACGCGGATGAAGTTTTCTGCAAAACCACAAGATGTGCATGCAAATGGTGCTTTTGGCAGAACGCGCATGTGGATTTCTACCAAACGACGTGCTAAGCATGCCGATGCTGCTCTTTTTAGCACCCGCGCACGCATTTGTGCGAAAACGCGTTTTAAGCATGCACATGCATCTTTTGGTAGACGCGGATGAAGTTTTCTGCAAAACCACAAGATGTGCATGCAAATGGTGCTTTTTGCAGAACGCGCACGTGGATTTCTACCAAACGACGTGCTAAGCATGCCGATGCTGCTCTTTTTAGCACCCGCGCACGGATTTGTGCGAAAACGCGTTTTAAGCATGCACATGCATCTTTTGGTAGACCCGGATGAAGTTTTCTGCAAAACCACAAGATGTGCATGCAAATGGTGCTTTTGGCAGAACGCGCACGTGGATTTCTACCAAACGACGTGCTAAGCATGCCGATGCTGCTCTTTTTAGCACCCGCGCACGCATTTGTGCGAAAACGCGTTTTAAGCATGCACATGCATCTTTTGGTAGACGCGGATGAAGTTTTCTGCAAAACCACAAGATGTGCATGCAAATGGTGCTTTTTGCAGAACGCGCACGTGGATTTCTACCAAACGACGTGCTAAGCATGCCGATGCTGCTCTTTTTAGCACCCGCGCACGCATTTGTGCGAAAACGCGTTTTAAGCATGCACATGCATCTTTTGGTAGACGCGGATGAAGTTTTCTGCAAAACCACAATATGTGCATGCAAATGGTGCTTTTGGCAGAACGCGCACGTGGATTTCTACCAAACGACGTGCTAAGCATGCCGATGCTGCTCTTTTTAGCACCCGCGCACGGATTTGTGCGAAAACGCGTTTTAAGCATGCACATGCATTTTTGGTAGACGCGGATGAAGTTTTCTGCAAAACCACAAGATGTGCATACAAATGGTGCTTTTGGCAGAACGCGCACGTGGATTTCTACCAAACGACGTGCTAAGCATGCCGATGCTGCTCTTTTTAGCACCCGCGCACGCATTTGTGCGAAAACGCGTTTTAAGCATGCACATGCATCTTTTGGTAGACGCGGATGAAGTTTTCTGCAAAACCACAAGATGTGCATGCAAATGGTGCTTTTTGCAGAACGCGCACGTGGATTTCTACCAAACGACGTGCTAAGCATGCCGATGCTGCTCTTTTTAGCACCCGCGCACGCATTTGTGCGAAAACGCGTTTTAAGCATGCACATGCATCTTTTGGTAGACGCGGATGAAGTTTTCTGCAAAACCACAATACGTGCATGCAAATGGTGCTTTTTGCAGAACGCGCACGTGGATTTCTACCAAACGACGTGCTAAGCATGCCGATGCTGCTCTTTTTAGCACCCGCGCACGCATTTGTGCGAAAACGCGTTTTAAGCATGCACATGCATCTTTTGGTAGACGCGGATGAAGTTTTCTGCAAAACCACAAGATGTGCATGCAAATGGTGCTTTTTGCAGAACGCGCACGTGGATGTCTACCAAACGACGTGCTAAGTTTGCCGATGCTGCTCTTTTTAGCACCCGCGCACGGATTTGTGCGAAAACGCGTTTTAAGCATGCACATGCATTTTTGGTAGACGCGGATGAAGTTTTCTGCAAAACCACAAGATGTGCATACAAATGGTGCTTTAGGCAGAACGCGCACGTGGATTTCTACCAAACGACGTGCTAAGCATGCCGATGCTGCTCTTTTTAGCACCCGCGCACGCATTTGTGCGAAAACGCGTTTTAAGCATGCACATGCATCTTTTGGTAGACGCGGATGAAGTTTTCTGCAAAACCACAAGATGTGCATGCAAATGGTGCTTTTTGCAGAACGCGCACGTGGATGTCTACCAAACGACGTGCTAAGTTTGCCGATGCTGCTCTTTTTAGCACCCGCGCACGGATTTGTGCGAAAACGCGTTTTAAGCATGCACATGCATTTTTGGTAGACGCGGATGAAGTTTTCTGCAAAACCACAAGATGTGCATACAAATGGTGCTTTAGGCAGAACGCGCACGTGGATTTCTACCAAACGACGTGCTAAGCATGCCGATGCTGCTCTTTTTAGCACCCGCGCACGCATTTGTGCGAAAACGCGTTTTAAGCATGCACATGCATCTTTTGGTAGACGCGGATGAAGTTTTCTGCAAAACCACAAGATGTGCATGCAAATGGTGCTTTTTGCAGAACGCGCACGTGGATGTCTACCAAACGACGTGCTAAGCTTGCCGATGCTGCTCTTTTTAGCACCCGCGCACGGATTTGTGCGAAAACGCGTTTTAAGCATGCACATGCATCTTTTGGTAGACGCGGATGAAGTTTTCTGCAAAACCACAAGATGTGCATGCAAATGGTGCTTTTGGCAGAACGCGCATGTGGATTTCTACCAAACGACGTGCTAAGCATGCCGATGCTGCTCTTTTTAGCACCCGCGCACGCATTTGTGCGAAAACGCGTTTTAAGCATGCACATGCATCTTTTGGTAGACGCGGATGAAGTTTTCTGCAAAACCACAAGATGTGCATGCAAATGGTGCTTTTTGCAGAACGCGCACGTGGATTTCTACCAAACGACGTGCTAAGCATGCCGATGCTGCTCTTTTTAGCACCCGCGCACGGATTTGTGCGAAAACGCGTTTTAAGCATGCACATGCATCTTTTGGTAGACCCGGATGAAGTTTTCTGCAAAACCACAAGATGTGCATGCAAATGGTGCTTTTGGCAGAACGCGCACGTGGATTTCTACCAAACGACGTGCTAAGCATGCCGATGCTGCTCTTTTTAGCACCCGCGCACGCATTTGTGCGAAAACGCGTTTTAAGCATGCACATGCATCTTTTGGTAGACGCGGATGAAGTTTTCTGCAAAACCACAAGATGTGCATGCAAATGGTGCTTTTTGCAGAACGCGCACGTGGATTTCTACCAAACGACGTGCTAAGCATGCCGATGCTGCTCTTTTTAGCACCCGCGCACGCATTTGTGCGAAAACGCGTTTTAAGCATGCACATGCATCTTTTGGTAGACGCGGATGAAGTTTTCTGCAAAACCACAATATGTGCATGCAAATGGTGCTTTTGGCAGAACGCGCACGTGGATTTCTACCAAACGACGTGCTAAGCATGCCGATGCTGCTCTTTTTAGCACCCGCGCACGCATTTGTGCGAAAACGCGTTTTAAGCATGCACATGCATCTTTTGGTAGACGCGGATGAAGTTTTCTGCAAAACCACAAGATGTGCATGCAAATGGTGCTTTTTGCAGAACGCGCACGTGGATTTCTACCAAACGACGTGCTAAGCATGCCGATGCTGCTCATTTTAGCACCCGCGCACGGATTTGTGCGAAAACGCGTTTTAAGCATGCACATGCATCTTTTGGTAGAAGCGGATGAAGTTTTCTGCAAAACCACAAGATGTGCATGCAAATGGTGCTTTCGGCAGAACGCGCACGTGGATTTCTACCAAACGACGTGCTAAGCATGCCGATGCTGCTCTTTTTAGCACCCGCGCACGCATTTGTGCGAAAACGCGTTTTAAGCATGCACATGCATCTTTTGGTAGACGCGGATGAAGTTTTCTGCAAAACCACAAGATGTGCATGCAAATGGTGCTTTTTGCAGAACGCGCATGTGGATTTCTACCAAACGACGTGCTAAGCATGCCGATGCTGCTCTTTTTAGCACCCGCGCACGGATTTGTGCGAAAACGCGTTTTAAACATGCACATGCATCTTTTGGTAGACGCGGATGAAGTTTTCTGCAAAACCACAAGATCTGCATGCAAATGGTGCTTTTGGCAGAACGCGCACGTGGATTTCTACCAAACGACGTGCTAAGCATGCCGATGCTGCTCTTTTTAGCACCCGCGCACGCATTTGTGCGAAAACGCGTTTTAAGCATGCACATGCATCTTTTGGTAGACGCGGATGAAGTTTTCTGCAAAACCACAAGATGTGCATGCAAATGGTGCTTTTTGCAGAACGCGCACGTGGATTTCTACCAAACGACGTGCTAAGCATGCCGATGCTGCTCTTTTTAGCACCCGCGCACAGATTTGTGCGAAAACACGTTTTAAGCATGCACATGCATCTTTTGGTAGACGCGGATGAAGTTTTCTGCAAAACCACAAGATGTGCATGCAAATGGTGCTTTAGGCAGAACGCGCACGTGGATTTCTACCAAACGACGTGCTAAGCATGCCGATGCTGCTCTTTTTAGCACCCGCACACGGATTTGTGCGAAAACGCGTTTTAAGCATGCACATGCATCTTTTGGTAGACGCGGATGAAGTTTTCTGCAAAACCACAAGATGTGCATGCAAATGGTGCTTTTGGCAGAACGCGCACGTGGATTTCTACCAAACGACGTGCTAAGCATGCCGATGCTGCTCTTTTTAGCACCCGCGCACGCATTTGTGCGAAAACGCGTTTTAAGCATGCACATGCATCTTTTGGTAGACGCGGATGAAGTTTTCTGCAAAACCACAAGATGTCCATGCAAATGGTGCTTTTGGCAGAACGCGCACGTGGATTTCTACCAAACGACGTGCTAAGCATGCCGATGCTGCTCTTTTTAGCACCCGCGCACGCATTTGTGCGAAAACGCGTTTTAAGCATTTCATGCATCTTTTGGTAGACGCGGATGAAGTTTTCTGCAAAACCACAAGATGTGCATGCAAATGGTGCTTTTTGCAGAACGCGCACGTGGATTTCTACCAAACGACGTGCTAAGCATGCCGATGCTGCTCTTTTTAGCACCCGCGCACGGATTTGTGCGAAAACGCGTTTTCAGCATGCACATGCATCTTTTGGTAGACGCGGATGAAGTTTTCTGCAAAACCACAAGATGTGCATGCAAATGGTGCTTTTGGCAGAACGCGCACGTGGATTTCTACCAAACGACGTGCTAAGCATGCCGATGCTGCTCTTTTTAGCACCCGCGCACGGATTTGTGCGAAAACGCGTTTTAAGCAAGCACATGCATCTTTTGGTAGACGCGGATGAAGTTTTCTGCAAAACCACAAGATGTGCATGCAAATGGTGCTTTTGGCAGAACGCGCACGTGGATTTCTACCAAACGACGTGCTAAGCATGCCGATGCTGCTCTTTTTAGCACCCGCGCACGGATTTGTGCGAAAACGCGTTTTAAGCATGCACATGCATCTTTTGGTAGACGCGGATGAAGTTTTCTGCAAAACCACAAGATGTGCATGCAAATGGTGCTTTTGGCAGAACGCGCACGTGGATTTCTACCAAACGACGTGCTAAGCATGCCGATGCTGCTCTTTTTAGCACCCGCGCACGCATTTGTGCGAAAACGCGTTTTAAGCATGCACATGCATCTTTTGGTAGACGCGGATGAAGTTTTCTGCAAAACCACAAGATGTGCAATGCAAATGGTGCTTTTTGCAGAACGCGCACGTGGATTTCTACCAAACGACGTGCTAAGCATGCCGATGCTGCTCTTTTTAGCACCCGCGCACGGATTTGTGCGAAAACGCGTTTTAAGCATGCACATGCATCTTTTGGTAGACGCGGATGAAGTTTTCTGCAAAACCACAAGATGTGCATGCAAATGGTGCTTTTTGCAGAACGCGCACGTGGATTTCTACCAAACGACGTGCTAAGCATGCCGATGCTGCTCTTTTTAGCACCCGCGCACGCATTTGTGCGAAAACGCGTTTTAAGCATGCACATGCATCTTTTGGTAGACGCGGATGAAGTTTTCTGCAAAACCACAAGATGTGCATGCAAATGGTGCTTTTTGCAGAACGCGCACGTGGATTTCTACCAAACGACGTGCTAAGCATGCCGATGCTGCTCTTTTTAGCACCCGCGCACGGATTTGTGCGAAAACGCGTTTTAAGCATGCACATGCATCTTTTGGTAGACGCGGATGAAGTTTTCTGCAAAACCACAAGATGTGCATGCAAATGGTGCTTTTGGCAGAACGCGCACGTGGATTTCTACCAAACGACGTGCTAAGCATGCCGATGCTGCTCTTTTTAGCACCCGCACACGGATTTGTGCGAAAACGCGTTTTAAGCATGCACATGCATCTTTTGGTAGACGCGGATGAAGTTTTCTGCAAAACCACAAGATGTGCATGCAAATGGTGCTTTTGGCAGAACGCGCACGTGGATTTCTACCAAACGACGTGCTAAGCATGCCGATGCTGCTCTTTTTAGCACCCGCGCACGGATTTGTGCGAAAACGCGTTTTAAGCAAGCACATGCATCTTTTGGTAGACGCGGATGAAGTTTTCTGCAAAACCACAAGATGTGCATGCAAATGGTGCTTTTGGCAGAACGCGCACGTGGATTTCTACCAAACGACGTGCTAAGCATGCCGATGCTGCTCTTTTTAGCACCCGCGCACGGATTTGTGCGAAAACGCGTTTTAAGCATGCACATGCATCTTTTGGTAGACGCGGATGAAGTTTTCTGCAAAACCACAAGATGTGCATGCAAAAGGTGCTTTTGGCAGAACGCGCACGTGGATTTCTACCAAACGACGTGCTAAGCATGCCGATGCTGCTCTTTTTAGCACCCGCGCACGCATTTGTGCGAAAACGCGTTTTAAGCATGCACATGCATCTTTTGGTAGACGCGGATGTTTTCTGCAAAACCACAAGATGTGCATGCAAATGGTGCTTTTGGCAGAACGCGCACGTGGATTTCTACCAAACGACGTGCTAAGCATGCCGATGCTGCTATTTTTAGCACCTGCGCACGCATTTGTGCGAAAACGCGTTTTAAGCATGCACATGCATCTTTTGGTAGACGCGGATGAAGTTTTCTGCAAAACCACAAAATGTGCATGCAAATGGTGCTTTTTGCAGAACGCGCACGTGGATTTCTACCAAACGACGTGCTAACATGCCGATGCTGCTCTTTTTAGCACCCGCGCACGCATTTGTGCGAAAACGCGTTTTAAGCATGCACATGCATCTTTTCGTAGACGCGGATGAAGTTTTCTGCAAAACCACAAGATGTGCAATACAAATGGTGCTTTTTGCAGAACGCGCACGTGGATTTCTACCAAACGACATGCTAAGCATGCCGATGCTGCTCTTTTTAGCACCCGCGCACGGATTTGTGCGAAAACGCGTTTTAAGCATGCACATGCATCTTTTGGTAGACGCGGATGAAGTTTTCTGCAAAACCACAAGATGTGCATGCAAATGGTGCTTTTTGCAGAACGCGCACGTGGATTTCTACCAAACGACGTGCTAAGCATGCCGATGCTGCTCTTTTTAGCACCCGCGCACGCATTTGTGCGAAAACGCGTTTTAAGCATGCACATGCATCTTTTGGTAGACGCGGATGAAGTTTTCTGCAAAACCACAAGATGTGCATGCAAATGGTGCTTTTTGCAGAACGCGCACGTGCATTTCTACCAAACGACGTGCTAAGCATGCCGATGCTGCTCTTTTTAGCACCCGCGCACGGATTTGTGCGAAAACGCGTTTTAAGCATGCACATGCATCTTTTGGTAGACGCGGATGAAGTTTTCTGCAAAACCACAAGATGTGCATGCAAATGGTGCTTTTTGCAGAACGCGCACGTGGATTTCTACCAAACGACGTGCTAAGCATGCCGATGCTGCTCTTTTTAGCACCCGCACACGGATTTGTGCGAAAACGCGTTTTAAGCATGCACATGCATCTTTTGGTAGACGCGGATGAAGTTTTCTGCAAAACCACAAGATGTGCATGCAAATGGTGCTTTTGGCAGAACGCGCACGTGGATTTCTACCAAACGACGTGCTAAGCATGCCGATGCTGCTCTTTTTAGCACCCGCGCACGGATTTGTGCGAAAACGCGTTTTAAGCATGCACATGCATCTTTTGGTAGACGCGGATGAAGTTTTCTGCAAAACCACAAGATGTGCATGCAAATGGTGCTTTTTGCAGAACGCGCACGTGGATTTCTACCAAACGACGTGCTAAGCATGCCGATGCTGCTCTTTTTAGCACCCGCGCACGCATTTGTGCGAAAACGCGTTTTAAGCATTTCATGCATCTTTTGGTTGACGCGGATGAAGTTTTCTGCAAAACCACAAGATGTGCATGCAAATGGTGCTTTTTGCAGAACGCGCACGTGGATTTCTACCAAACGACGTGCTAAGCATGCCGATGCTGCTCTTTTTAGCACCCGCGCACGGATTTGTGCGAAAACGCGTTTTCAGCATGCACATGCATCTTTTGGTAGACGCGGATGAAGTTTTCTGCAAAACCACAAGATGTGCATGCAAATGGTGCTTTTGGCAGAACGCGCACGTGGATTTCTACCAAACGACGTGCTAAGCATGCCGATGCTGCTCTTTTTAGCACCCGCGCACGGATTTGTGCGAAAACGCGTTTTAAGCAAGCACATGCATCTTTTGGTAGACGCGGATGAAGTTTTCTGCAAAACCACAAGATGTGCATGCAAATGGTGCTTTTGGCAGAACGCGCACGTGGATTTCTACCAAACGACGTGCTAAGCATGCCGATGCTGCTCTTTTTAGCACCCGCGCACGGATTTGTGCGAAAACGCGTTTTAAGCATGCACATGCATCTTTTGGTAGACGCGGATGAAGTTTTCTGCAAAACCACAAGATGTGCATGCAAATGGTGCTTTTGGCAGAACGCGCACGTGGATTTCTACCAAACGACGTGCTAAGCATGCCGATGCTGCTCTTTTTAGCACCCGCGCACGCATTTGTGCGAAAACGCGTTTTAAGCGTGCACATGCATCTTTTGGTAGACGCGGATGTTTTCTGCAAAACCACAAGATGTGCATGCAAATGGTGCTTTTGGCAGAACGCGCACGTGGATTTC
Source organism: Dermacentor andersoni (assembly GCF_023375885.2). Taxonomy (NCBI): domain Eukaryota; kingdom Metazoa; phylum Arthropoda; class Arachnida; order Ixodida; family Ixodidae; genus Dermacentor; species Dermacentor andersoni. The sequence goes on from NW_027314827.1 coordinate 21,764, forward strand.
TACCAAACGACGTGCTAAGCATGCCGATGCTGCTATTTTTAGCACCTGCGCACGCATTTGTGCGAAAACGCGTTTTAAGCATGCACATGCATCTTTTGGTAGACGCGGATGAAGTTTTCTGCAAAACCACAAGATGTGCATGCAAATGGTGCTTTTTGCAGAACGCGCACGTGGATTTCTACCAAACGACGTGCTAAGCATGCCGATGCTGCTCTTTTTAGCACCCGCGCACGCATTTGTGCGAAAACGCGTTTTAAGCATGCACATGCATCTTTTGGTAGACGCGGATGAAGTTTTCTGCAAAACCACAAGATGTGCAATGCAAATGGTGCTTTTTGCAGAACGCGCACGTGGATTTCTACCAAACGACATGCTAAGCATGCCGATGCTGCTCTTTTTAGCACCCGCGCACGGATTTGTGCGAAAACGCGTTTTAAGCATGCACATGCATCTTTTGGTAGACGCGGATGAAGTTTTCTGCAAAACCACAAGATATGCATGCAAATGGTGCTTTTTGCAGAACGCGCACGTGGATTTCTACCAAACGACGTGCTAAGCATGCCGATGCTGCTCTTTTTAGCACCCGCGCACGCATTTGTGCGAAAACGCGTTTTAAGCATGCACATGCATCTTTTGGTAGACGCGGATGAAGTTTTCTGCAAAACCACAAGATGTGCATGCAAATGGTGCTTTTTGCAGAACGCGCACGTGGATTTCTACCAAACGACGTGCTAAGCATGCCGATGCTGCTCTTTTTAGCACCCGCGCACGGATTTGTGCGAAAACGCGTTTTAAGCATGCACATGCATCTTTTGGTAGACGCGGATGAAGTTTTCTGCAAAACCACAAGATGTGCATGCAAATGGTGCTTTTTGCAGAACGCGCACGTGGATTTCTACCAAACGACGTGCTAAGCATGCCGATGCTGCTCTTTTTAGCACCCGCGCACGGATTTGTGCGAAAACGCGTTTTAAGCATGCACATGCATCTTTTGGTAGACGCGGATGAAGTTTTCTGCAAAACCACAAGATGTGCATGCAAATGGTGCTTTTGGCCGAACGCGCACGTGGATTTCTACCAAACGACGTGCTAAGCATGCCGATGCTGCTCTTTTTAGCACCCGCACACGGATTTGTGCGAAAACGCGTTTTAAGCATGCACATGCATCTTTTGGTAGACGCGGATGAAGTTTTCTGCAAAACCACAAGATGTGCATGCAAATGGTGCTTTTGGCAGAACGCGCACGTGGATTTCTACCAAACGACGTGCTAAGCATGCCGATGCTGCTCTTTTTAGCACCCGCGCACGGATTTGTGCGAAAACGCGTTTTAAGCATGCACATGCATCTTTTGGTAGACGCGGATGAAGTTTTCTGCAAAACCACAAGATGTGCATGCAAATGGTGCTTTTGGCAGAACGCGCACGTGGATTTCTACCAAACGACGTGCTAAGCATGCCGATGCTGCTCTTTTTAGCACCCGCGCACGCATTTGTGCGAAAACGCGTTTTAAGCAGCACATGCATCTTTTGGTAGACGCGGATGAAGTTTTCTACAAAACCACAAGATGTGCATGCAAATGGTGCTTTTTGCAGAACGCGCACGTGGATTTCTACCAAACGACGTGCTAAGCATGCCGATGCTGCTCTTTTTAGCACACGCGCACGGATTTGTGCGAAAACGCGTTTTAAGCATGCACATGCATCTTTTGGTAGACGCGGATGAAGTTTTCTGCAAAACCACAAGATGTGCATGCAAATGGTGCTTTTGGCAGAACGCGCACGTGGATTTCTACCAAACGACGTGCTAAGCATGCCGATGCTGCTCTTTTTAGCACCCGCGCACGGATTTGTGCGAAAACGCGTTTTAAGCATGCACATGCATCTTTTGGTAGACGCGGATGAAGTTTTCTGCAAAACCACAAGATGTGCATGCAAATGGTGCTTTTGGCAGAACGCGCACGTGGATTTCTACCAAACGACGTGCTAAGCATGCCGATGCTGCTCTTTTTAGCACCCGCGCACGCACTTGTGCGAAAACGCGTTTTAAGCATGCACATGCATCTTTTGGTAGACGCGGATGAAGTTTTCTGCAAAACCACAAGATGTGCATGCAAATGGTGCTTTTGGCAGAACGCGCACGTGGATTTCTACCAAACGACGTGCTAAGCATGCCGATGCTGCTCTTTTTAGCACCCGCGCATGCATTTGTGCGAAAACGCGTTTTAAGCATGCACATGCATCTTTTGGTAGACGCGGATGAAGTTTTCTGCAAAACCACAAGATGTGCATGCAAATGGTGCTTTTTGCAGAACGCGCACGTGGATTTCTACCAAACGACGTGCTAAGCATGCCGATGCTGCTCTTTTTAGCACCCGCGCACGCATTTGTGCGAAAACGCGTTTTAAGCATTTCATGCATCTTTTGGTAGACGCGGATGAAGTTTTCTGCAAAACCACAAGATGTGCATGCAAATGGTGCTTTTTGCAGAACGCGCACGTGGATTTCTACCAAACGACGTGCTAAGCATGCCGATGCTGCTCTTTTTAGCACCCGCGCACGGATTTGTGCGAAAACGCGTTTTCAGCATGCACATGCATCTTTTGGTAGACGCGGATGAAGTTTTCTGCAAAACCACTAGATGTGCATGCAAATGGTGCTTTTGGCAGAACGCGCCGTGGATTTCTACCAAACGACGTGCTAAGCATGCCGATGCTGCAGTTTTTAGCACCCGCGCACGGATTTGTGCGAAAACGCGTTTTAAGCATGCACATGCATTTTTGGTAGACGCGGATTAAGTTTTCTGCAAAACCACAATATGTGCATACAAATGGTGCTTTTGGCAGAACGCGCACGTGGATTTGTACCAAACGACGTGCTAAGCATGCCGATGCTGCTCTTTTTAGCACCCGCGCACGCATTTGTGCGAAAACGCGTTTTAAGCATGCACATGCATCTTTTGGTAGACGCGGATGAAGTTTTCTGCAAAACCACAAGATGTGCATGCAAATGGTGCTTTTTGCAGAACGCGCACGTGGATTTCTACCAAACGACGTGCTAAGCATGCCGATGCTGCTCTTTTTAGCACCCGCGCACGCATTTGTGCGAAAACGCGTTTTAAGCATGCACATGCATCTTTTGGTAGACGCGGATGAAGTTTTCTGCAAAACCACAATATGTGCATGCAAATGGTGCTTTTTGCAGAACGCGCACGTGGATTTCTACCAAACGACGTGCTAAGCATGCCGATGCTGCTCTTTTTAGCACCCGCGCACGCATTTGTGCGAAAACGCGTTTTAAGCATGCACATGCATCTTTTGGTAGACGCGGATGAAGTTTTCTGCAAAACCACAAGATGTGCATGCAAATGGTGCTTTTTGCAGAACGCGCACGTGGATGTCTACCAAACGACGTGCTAAGCTTGCCGATGCTGCTCTTTTTAGCACCCGCGCACGGATTTGTGCGAAAACGCGTTTTAAGCATGCACATGCATTTTTGGTAGACGCGGATGAAGTTTTCTGCAAAACCACAAGATGTGCATACAAATGGTGCTTTTGGCAGAACGCGCACGTGGATTTCTACCAAACGACGTGCTAAGCATGCCGATGCTGCTCTTTTTAGCACCCGCGCACGCATTTGTGCGAAAACGCGTTTTAAGCATGCACATGCATCTTTTGGTAGACGCGGATGAAGTTTTCTGCAAAACCACAAGATGTGCATGCAAATGGTGCTTTTTGCAGAACGCGCACGTGGATTTCTACCAAACGACGTGCTAAGCATGCCGATGCTGCTCTTTTTAGCACCCGCGCACGCATTTGTGCGAAAACGCGTTTTAAGCATGCACATGCATCTTTTGGTAGACGCGGATGAAGTTTTCTGCAAAACCACAATATGTGCATGCAAATGGTGCTTTTTGCAGAACGCGCACGTGGATTTCTACCAAACGACGTGCTAAGCATGCCGATGCTGCTCTTTTTAGCACCCGCGCACGCATTTGTGCGAAAACGCGTTTTAAGCATGCACATGCATCTTTTGGTAGACGCGGATGAAGTTTTCTGCAAAACCACAAGATGTGCATGCAAATGGTGCTTTTTGCAGAACGCGCACGTGGATGTCTACCAAACGACGTGCTAAGCTTGCCGATGCTGCTCTTTTTAGCACCCGCGCACGGATTTGTGCGAAAACGCGTTTTAAGCATGCACATGCATCTTTTGGTAGACGCGGATGAAGTTTTCTGCAAAACCACAAGATGTGCATGCAAATGGTGCTTTTGGCAGAACGCGCACGTGGATTTCTACCAAACGACGTGCTAAGCATGCCGATGCTGCTCTTTTTAGCACCCGCGCACGCATTTGTGCGAAAACGCGTTTTAAGCATACACATGCATCTTTTGGTAGACGCGGATGAAGTTTTCTGCAAAACCACAAGATGTGCATGCAAATGGTGCTTTTTGCAGAACGCGCACGTGGATTTCTACCAAACGACGTGCTAAGCATGCCGATGCTGCTCTTTTTAGCACCCGCGCACGGATTTGTGCGAAAACGCGTTTTAAGCATGCACATGCATCTTTTGGTAGACCCGGATGAAGTTTTCTGCAAAACCACAAGATGTGCATGCAAATGGTGCTTTTGGCAGAACGCGCACGTGGATTTCTACCAAACGACGTGCTAAGCATGCCGATGCTGCTCTTTTTAGCACCCGCGCACGCATTTGTGCGAAAACGCGTTTTAAGCATGCACATGCATCTTTTGGTAGACGCGGATGAAGTTTTCTGCAAAACCACAAGATGTGCATGCAAATGGTGCTTTTTGCAGAACGCGCACGTGGATTTCTACCAAACGACGTGCTAAGCATGCCGATGCTGCTCTTTTTAGCACCCGCGCACGCATTTGTGCGAAAACGCGTTTTAAGCATGCACATGCATCTTTTGGTAGACGCGGATGAAGTTTTCTGCAAAACCACAATATGTGCATGCAAATGGTGCTTTTGGCAGAACGCGCACGTGGATTTCTACCAAACGACGTGCTAAGCATGCCGATGCTGCTCTTTTTAGCACCCGCGCACGCATTTGTGCGAAAACGCGTTTTAAGCATGCACATGCATCTTTTGGTAGACGCGGATGAAGTTTTCTGCAAAACCACAAGATGTGCATGCAAATGGTGCTTTTTGCAGAACGCGCACGTGGATTTCTACCAAACGACGTGCTAAGCATGCCGATGCTGCTCATTTTAGCACCCGCGCACGGATTTGTGCAAAAACGCGTTTTAAGCATGCACATGCATCTTTTGGTAGAAGCGGATGAAGTTTTCTGCAAAACCACAAGATGTGCATGCAAATGGTGCTTTCGGCAGAACGCGCACGTGGATTTCTACCAAACGACGTGCTAAGCATGCCGATGCTGCTCTTTTTAGCACCCGCGCACGCATTTGTGCGAAAACGCGTTTTAAGCATGCACATGCATCTTTTGGTAGACGCGGATGAAGTTTTCTGCAAAACCACAAGATGTGCATGCAAATGGTGCTTTTTGCAGAACGCGCATGTGGATTTCTACCAAACGACGTGCTAAGCATGCCGATGCTGCTCTTTTTAGCACCCGCGCACGGATTTGTGCGAAAACGCGTTTTAAACATGCACATGCATCTTTTGGTAGACGCGGATGAAGTTTTCTGCAAAACCACAAGATGTGCATGCAAATGGTGCTTTTGGCAGAACGCGCACGTGGATTTCTACCAAACGACGTGCTAAGCATGCCGATGCTGCTCTTTTTAGCACCCGCGCACGCATTTGTGCGAAAACGCGTTTTAAGCATGCACATGCATCTTTTGGTAGACGCGGATGAAGTTTTCTGCAAAACCACAAGATGTGCATGCAAATGGTGCTTTTTGCAGAACGCGCACGTGGATTTCTACCAAACGACGTGCTAAGCATGCCGATGCTGCTCTTTTTAGCACCCGCGCACAGATTTGTGCGAAAACACGTTTTAAGCATGCACATGCATCTTTTGGTAGACGCGGATGAAGTTTTCTGCAAAACCACAAGATGTGCATGCAAATGGTGCTTTTGGCAGAACGCGCACGTGGATTTCTACCAAACGACGTGCTAAGCATGCCGATGCTGCTCTTTTTAGCACCCGCACACGGATTTGTGCGAAAACGCGTTTTAAGCATGCACATGCATCTTTTGGTAGACGCGGATGAAGTTTTCTGCAAAACCACAAGATGTGCATGCAAATGGTGCTTTTGGCAGAACGCGCACGTGGATTTCTACCAAACGACGTGCTAAGCATGCCGATGCTGCTCTTTTTAGCACCCGCGCACGCATTTGTGCGAAAACGCGTTTTAAGCATGCACATGCATCTTTTGGTAGACGCGGATGAAGTTTTCTGCAAAACCACAAGATGTCCATGCAAATGGTGCTTTTGGCAGAACGCGCACGTGGATTTCTACCAAACGACGTGCTAAGCATGCCGATGCTGCTCTTTTTAGCACCCGCGCACGCATTTGTGCGAAAACGCGTTTTAAGCATTTCATGCATCTTTTGGTAGACGCGGATGAAGTTTTCTGCAAAACCACAAGATGTGCATGCAAATGGTGCTTTTTGCAGAACGCGCACGTGGATTTCTACCAAACGACGTGCTAAGCATGCCGATGCTGCTCTTTTTAGCACCCGCGCACGGATTTGTGCGAAAACGCGTTTTCAGCATGCACATGCATCTTTTGGTAGACGCGGATGAAGTTTTCTGCAAAACCACAAGATGTGCATGCAAATGGTGCTTTTGGCAGAACGCGCACGTGGATTTCTACCAAACGACGTGCTAAGCATGCCGATGCTGCTCTTTTTAGCACCCGCGCACGGATTTGTGCGAAAACGCGTTTAAAGCAAGCACATGCATCTTTTGGTAGACGCGGATGAAGTTTTCTGCAAAACCACAAGATGTGCATGCAAATGGTGCTTTTGGCAGAACGCGCACGTGGATTTCTACCAAACGACGTGCTAAGCATGCCGATGCTGCTCTTTTTAGCACCCGCGCACGGATTTGTGCGAAAACGCGTTTTAAGCATGCACATGCATCTTTTGGTAGACGCGGATGAAGTTTTCTGCAAAACCACAAGATGTGCATGCAAATGGTGCTTTTGGCAGAACGCGCACGTGGATTTCTACCAAACGACGTGCTAAGCATGCCGATGCTGCTCTTTTTAGCACCCGCGCACGCATTTGTGCGAAAACGCGTTTTAAGCATGCACATGCATCTTTTGGTAGACGCGGATGAAGTTTTCTGCAAAACCACAAGATGTCCATGCAAATGGTGCTTTTGGCAGAACGCGCACGTGGATTTCTACCAAACGACGTGCTAAGCATGCCGATGCTGCTCTTTTTAGCACCCGCGCACGCATTTGTGCGAAAACGCGTTTTAAGCATTTCATGCATCTTTTGGTAGACGCGGATGAAGTTTTCTGCAAAACCACAAGATGTGCATGCAAATGGTGCTTTTGGCAGAACGCGCACGTGGATTTCTACCAAACGACGTGCTAAGCATGCCGATGCTGCTCTTTTTAGCACCCGCGCACGGATTTGTGCGAAAACGCGTTTTAAGCAAGCACATGCATCTTTTGGTAGACGCGGATGAAGTTTTCTGCAAAACCACAAGATGTGCATGCAAATGGTGCTTTTGGCAGAACGCGCACGTGGATTTCTACCAAACGACGTGCTAAGCATGCCGATGCTGCTCTTTTTAGCACCCGCGCACGGATTTGTGCGAAAACGCGTTTTAAGCATGCACATGCATCTTTTGGTAGACGCGGATGAAGTTTTCTGCAAAACCACAAGATGTGCATGCAAATGGTGCTTTTGGCAGAACGCGCACGTAGATTTCTACCAAACGACGTGCTAAGCATGCCGATGCTGCTCTTTTTAGCACCCGCGCACGCATTTGTGCGAAAACGCGTTTTAAGCATGCACATGCATCTTTTGGTAGACGCGGATGAAGTTTTCTGCAAAACCACAAGATGTGCAATGCAAATGGTGCTTTTTGCAGAACGCGCACGTGGATTTCTACCAAACGACGTGCTAAGCATGCCGATGCTGCTCTTTTTAGCACCCGCGCACGGATTTGTGCGAAAACGCGTTTTAAGCATGCACATGCATCTTTTGGTAGACGCGGATGAAGTTTTCTGCAAAACCACAAGATGTGCATGCAAATGGTGCTTTTTGCAGAACGCGCACGTGGATTTCTACCAAACGACGTGCTAAGCATGCCGATGCTGCTCTTTTTAGCACCCGCGCACGCATTTGTGCGAAAACGCGTTTTAAGCATGCACATGCATCTTTTGGTAGACGCGGATGAAGTTTTCTGCAAAACCACAAGATGTGCATGCAAATGGTGCTTTTTGCAGAACGCGCACGTGGATTTCTACCAAACGACGTGCTAAGCATGCCGATGCTGCTCTTTTTAGCACCCGCGCACGGATTTGTGCGAAAACGCGTTTTAAGCATGCACATGCATCTTTTGGTAGACGCGGATGAAGTTTTCTGCAAAACCACAAGATGTGCATGCAAATGGTGCTTTTGGCAGAACGCGCACGTGGATTTCTACCAAACGACGTGCTAAGCATGCCGATGCTGCTCTTTTTAGCACCCGCACACGGATTTGTGCGAAAACGCGTTTTAAGCATGCACATGCATCTTTTGGTAGACGCGGATGAAGTTTTCTGCAAAACCACAAGATGTGCATGCAAATGGTGCTTTTGGCAGAACGCGCACGTGGATTTCTACCAAACGACGTGCTAAGCATGCCGATGCTGCTCTTTTTAGCACCCGCGCACGGATTTGTGCGAAAACGCGTTTTAAGCAAGCACATGCATCTTTTGGTAGACGCGGATGAAGTTTTCTGCAAAACCACAAGATGTGCATGCAAATGGTGCTTTTGGCAGAACGCGCACGTGGATTTCTACCAAACGACGTGCTAAGCATGCCGATGCTGCTCTTTTTAGCACCCGCGCACGGATTTGTGCGAAAACGCGTTTTAAGCATGCACATGCATCTTTTGGTAGACGCGGATGAAGTTTTCTGCAAAACCACAAGATGTGCATGCAAAAGGTGCTTTTGGCAGAACGCGCACGTGGATTTCTACCAAACGACGTGCTAAGCATGCCGATGCTGCTCTTTTTAGCACCCGCGCACGCATTTGTGCGAAAACGCGTTTTAAGCATGCACATGCATCTTTTGGTAGACGCGGATGTTTTCTGCAAAACCACAAGATGTGCATGCAAATGGTGCTTTTGGCAGAACGCGCACGTGGATTTCTACCAAACGACGTGCTAAGCATGCCGATGCTGCTATTTTTAGCACCTGCGCACGCATTTGTGCGAAAACGCGTTTTAAGCATGCACATGCATTTTTGGTAGACGCGGATTAAGTTTTCTGCAAAACCACAATATGTGCATGCAAATGGTGCTTTTGGCAGAACGCGCACGTGGATTTGTACCAAACGACGTGCTAAGCATGCCGATGCTGCTCTTTTTAGCACCCGCGCACGCATTTGTGCGAAAACGCGTTTTAAGCATGCACATGCATCTTTTGGTAGACGCGGATGAAGTTTTCTGCAAAACCACAAGATGTGCATGCAAATGGTGCTTTTTGCAGAACGCGCACGTGGATTTCTACCAAACGACGTGCTAAGCATGCCGATGCTGCTCTTTTTAGCACCCGCGCACGCATTTGTGCGAAAACGCGTTTTAAGCATGCACATGCATCTTTTGGTAGACGCGGATGAAGTTTTCTGCAAAACCACAATATGTGCATGCAAATGGTGCTTTTTGCAGAACGCGCACGTGGATTTCTACCAAACGACGTGCTAAGCATGCCGATGCTGCTCTTTTTAGCACCCGCGCACGCATTTGTGCGAAAACGCGTTTTAAGCATGCACATGCATCTTTTGGTAGACGCGGATGAAGTTTTCTGCAAAACCACAAGATGTGCATGCAAATGGTGCTTTTTGCAGAACGCGCACGTGGATGTCTACCAAACGACGTGCTAAGCTTGCCGATGCTGCTCTTTTTAGCACCCGCGCACGGATTTGTGCGAAAACGCGTTTTAAGCATGCACATGCATTTTTGGTAGACGCGGATGAAGTTTTCTGCAAAACCACAAGATGTGCATACAAATGGTGCTTTTGGCAGAACGCGCACGTGGATTTCTACCAAACGACGTGCTAAGCATGCCGATGCTGCTCTTTTTAGCACCCGCGCACGCATTTGTGCGAAAACGCGTTTTAAGCATGCACATGCATCTTTTGGTAGACGCGGATGAAGTTTTCTGCAAAACCACAAGATGTGCATGCAAATGGTGCTTTTTGCAGAACGCGCACGTGGATTTCTACCAAACGACGTGCTAAGCATGCCGATGCTGCTCTTTTTAGCACCCGCGCACGCATTTGTGCGAAAACGCGTTTTAAGCATGCACATGCATCTTTTGGTAGACGCGGATGAAGTTTTCTGCAAAACCACAATATGTGCATGCAAATGGTGCTTTTTGCAGAACGCGCACGTGGATTTCTACCAAACGACGTGCTAAGCATGCCGATGCTGCTCTTTTTAGCACCCGCGCACGCATTTGTGCGAAAACGCGTTTTAAGCATGCACATGCATCTTTTGGTAGACGCGGATGAAGTTTTCTGCAAAACCACAAGATGTGCATGCAAATGGTGCTTTTTGCAGAACGCGCACGTGGATGTCTACCAAACGACGTGCTAAGCTTGCCGATGCTGCTCTTTTTAGCACCCGCGCACGGATTTGTGCGAAAACGCGTTTTAAGCATGCACATGCATCTTTTGGTAGACGCGGATGAAGTTTTCTGCAAAACCACAAGATGTGCATGCAAATGGTGCTTTTGGCAGAACGCGCACGTGGATTTCTACCAAACGACGTGCTAAGCATGCCGATGCTGCTCTTTTTAGCACCCGCGCACGCATTTGTGCGAAAACGCGTTTTAAGCATACACATGCATCTTTTGGTAGACGCGGATGAAGTTTTCTGCAAAACCACAAGATGTGCATGCAAATGGTGCTTTTTGCAGAACGCGCACGTGGATTTCTACCAAACGACGTGCTAAGCATGCCGATGCTGCTCTTTTTAGCACCCGCGCACGGATTTGTGCGAAAACGCGTTTTAAGCATGCACATGCATCTTTTGGTAGACCCGGATGAAGTTTTCTGCAAAACCACAAGATGTGCATGCAAATGGTGCTTTTGGCAGAACGCGCACGTGGATTTCTACCAAACGACGTGCTAAGCATGCCGATGCTGCTCTTTTTAGCACCCGCGCACGCATTTGTGCGAAAACGCGTTTTAAGCATGCACATGCATCTTTTGGTAGACGCGGATGAAGTTTTCTGCAAAACCACAAGATGTGCATGCAAATGGTGCTTTTTGCAGAACGCGCACGTGGATTTCTACCAAACGACGTGCTAAGCATGCCGATGCTGCTCTTTTTAGCACCCGCGCACGCATTTGTGCGAAAACGCGTTTTAAGCATGCACATGCATCTTTTGGTAGACGCGGATGAAGTTTTCTGCAAAACCACAATATGTGCATGCAAATGGTGCTTTTGGCAGAACGCGCACGTGGATTTCTACCAAACGACGTGCTAAGCATGCCGATGCTGCTCTTTTTAGCACCCGCGCACGCATTTGTGCGAAAACGCGTTTTAAGCATGCACATGCATCTTTTGGTAGACGCGGATGAAGTTTTCTGCAAAACCACAAGATGTGCATGCAAATGGTGCTTTTTGCAGAACGCGCACGTGGATTTCTACCAAACGACGTGCTAAGCATGCCGATGCTGCTCATTTTAGCACCCGCGCACGGATTTGTGCAAAAACGCGTTTTAAGCATGCACATGCATCTTTTGGTAGAAGCGGATGAAGTTTTCTGCAAAACCACAAGATGTGCATGCAAATGGTGCTTTCGGCAGAACGCGCACGTGGATTTCTACCAAACGACGTGCTAAGCATGCCGATGCTGCTCTTTTTAGCACCCGCGCACGCATTTGTGCGAAAACGCGTTTTAAGCATGCACATGCATCTTTTGGTAGACGCGGATGAAGTTTTCTGCAAAACCACAAGATGTGCATGCAAATGGTGCTTTTTGCAGAACGCGCATGTGGATTTCTACCAAACGACGTGCTAAGCATGCCGATGCTGCTCTTTTTAGCACCCGCGCACGGATTTGTGCGAAAACGCGTTTTAAACATGCACATGCATCTTTTGGTAGACGCGGATGAAGTTTTCTGCAAAACCACAAGATGTGCATGCAAATGGTGCTTTTGGCAGAACGCGCACGTGGATTTCTACCAAACGACGTGCTAAGCATGCCGATGCTGCTCTTTTTAGCACCCGCGCACGCATTTGTGCGAAAACGCGTTTTAAGCATGCACATGCATCTTTTGGTAGACGCGGATGAAGTTTTCTGCAAAACCACAAGATGTGCATGCAAATGGTGCTTTTTGCAGAACGCGCACGTGGATTTCTACCAAACGACGTGCTAAGCATGCCGATGCTGCTCTTTTTAGCACCCGCGCACAGATTTGTGCGAAAACACGTTTTAAGCATGCACATGCATCTTTTGGTAGACGCGGATGAAGTTTTCTGCAAAACCACAAGATGTGCATGCAAATGGTGCTTTTGGCAGAACGCGCACGTGGATTTCTACCAAACGACGTGCTAAGCATGCCGATGCTGCTCTTTTTAGCACCCGCACACGGATTTGTGCGAAAACGCGTTTTAAGCATGCACATGCATCTTTTGGTAGACGCGGATGAAGTTTTCTGCAAAACCACAAGATGTGCATGCAAATGGTGCTTTTGGCAGAACGCGCACGTGGATTTCTACCAAACGACGTGCTAAGCATGCCGATGCTGCTCTTTTTAGCACCCGCGCACGCATTTGTGCGAAAACGCGTTTTAAGCATGCACATGCATCTTTTGGTAGACGCGGATGAAGTTTTCTGCAAAACCACAAGATGTCCATGCAAATGGTGCTTTTGGCAGAACGCGCACGTGGATTTCTACCAAACGACGTGCTAAGCATGCCGATGCTGCTCTTTTTAGCACCCGCGCACGCATTTGTGCGAAAACGCGTTTTAAGCATTTCATGCATCTTTTGGTAGACGCGGATGAAGTTTTCTGCAAAACCACAAGATGTGCATGCAAATGGTGCTTTTTGCAGAACGCGCACGTGGATTTCTACCAAACGACGTGCTAAGCATGCCGATGCTGCTCTTTTTAGCACCCGCGCACGGATTTGTGCGAAAACGCGTTTTCAGCATGCACATGCATCTTTTGGTAGACGCGGATGAAGTTTTCTGCAAAACCACAAGATGTGCATGCAAATGGTGCTTTTGGCAGAACGCGCACGTGGATTTCTACCAAACGACGTGCTAAGCATGCCGATGCTGCTCTTTTTAGCACCCGCGCACGGATTTGTGCGAAAACGCGTTTAAAGCAAGCACATGCATCTTTTGGTAGACGCGGATGAAGTTTTCTGCAAAACCACAAGATGTGCATGCAAATGGTGCTTTTGGCAGAACGCGCACGTGGATTTCTACCAAACGACGTGCTAAGCATGCCGATGCTGCTCTTTTTAGCACCCGCGCACGGATTTGTGCGAAAACGCGTTTTAAGCATGCACATGCATCTTTTGGTAGACGCGGATGAAGTTTTCTGCAAAACCACAAGATGTGCATGCAAATGGTGCTTTTGGCAGAACGCGCACGTGGATTTCTACCAAACGACGTGCTAAGCATGCCGATGCTGCTCTTTTTAGCACCCGCGCACGCATTTGTGCGAAAACGCGTTTTAAGCATGCACATGCATCTTTTGGTAGACGCGGATGAAGTTTTCTGCAAAACCACAAGATGTCCATGCAAATGGTGCTTTTGGCAGAACGCGCACGTGGATTTCTACCAAACGACGTGCTAAGCATGCCGATGCTGCTCTTTTTAGCACCCGCGCACGCATTTGTGCGAAAACGCGTTTTAAGCATTTCATGCATCTTTTGGTAGACGCGGATGAAGTTTTCTGCAAAACCACAAGATGTGCATGCAAATGGTGCTTTTGGCAGAACGCGCACGTGGATTTCTACCAAACGACGTGCTAAGCATGCCGATGCTGCTCTTTTTAGCACCCGCGCACGGATTTGTGCGAAAACGCGTTTTAAGCAAGCACATGCATCTTTTGGTAGACGCGGATGAAGTTTTCTGCAAAACCACAAGATGTGCATGCAAATGGTGCTTTTGGCAGAACGCGCACGTGGATTTCTACCAAACGACGTGCTAAGCATGCCGATGCTGCTCTTTTTAGCACCCGCGCACGGATTTGTGCGAAAACGCGTTTTAAGCATGCACATGCATCTTTTGGTAGACGCGGATGAAGTTTTCTGCAAAACCACAAGATGTGCATGCAAATGGTGCTTTTGGCAGAACGCGCACGTAGATTTCTACCAAACGACGTGCTAAGCATGCCGATGCTGCTCTTTTTAGCACCCGCGCACGCATTTGTGCGAAAACGCGTTTTAAGCATGCACATGCATCTTTTGGTAGACGCGGATGAAGTTTTCTGCAAAACCACAAGATGTGCAATGCAAATGGTGCTTTTTGCAGAACGCGCACGTGGATTTCTACCAAACGACGTGCTAAGCATGCCGATGCTGCTCTTTTTAGCACCCGCGCACGGATTTGTGCGAAAACGCGTTTTAAGCATGCACATGCATCTTTTGGTAGACGCGGATGAAGTTTTCTGCAAAACCACAAGATGTGCATGCAAATGGTGCTTTTTGCAGAACGCGCACGTGGATTTCTACCAAACGACGTGCTAAGCATGCCGATGCTGCTCTTTTTAGCACCCGCGCACGCATTTGTGCGAAAACGCGTTTTAAGCATGCACATGCATCTTTTGGTAGACGCGGATGAAGTTTTCTGCAAAACCACAAGATGTGCATGCAAATGGTGCTTTTTGCAGAACGCGCACGTGGATTTCTACCAAACGACGTGCTAAGCATGCCGATGCTGCTCTTTTTAGCACCCGCGCACGGATTTGTGCGAAAACGCGTTTTAAGCATGCACATGCATCTTTTGGTAGACGCGGATGAAGTTTTCTGCAAAACCACAAGATGTGCATGCAAATGGTGCTTTTGGCAGAACGCGCACGTGGATTTCTACCAAACGACGTGCTAAGCATGCCGATGCTGCTCTTTTTAGCACCCGCACACGGATTTGTGCGAAAACGCGTTTTAAGCATGCACATGCATCTTTTGGTAGACGCGGATGAAGTTTTCTGCAAAACCACAAGATGTGCATGCAAATGGTGCTTTTGGCAGAACGCGCACGTGGATTTCTACCAAACGACGTGCTAAGCATGCCGATGCTGCTCTTTTTAGCACCCGCGCACGGATTTGTGCGAAAACGCGTTTTAAGCAAGCACATGCATCTTTTGGTAGACGCGGATGAAGTTTTCTGCAAAACCACAAGATGTGCATGCAAATGGTGCTTTTGGCAGAACGCGCACGTGGATTTCTACCAAACGACGTGCTAAGCATGCCGATGCTGCTCTTTTTAGCACCCGCGCACGGATTTGTGCGAAAACGCGTTTTAAGCATGCACATGCATCTTTTGGTAGACGCGGATGAAGTTTTCTGCAAAACCACAAGATGTGCATGCAAAAGGTGCTTTTGGCAGAACGCGCACGTGGATTTCTACCAAACGACGTGCTAAGCATGCCGATGCTGCTCTTTTTAGCACCCGCGCACGCATTTGTGCGAAAACGCGTTTTAAGCATGCACATGCATCTTTTGGTAGACGCGGATGTTTTCTGCAAAACCACAAGATGTGCATGCAAATGGTGCTTTTGGCAGAACGCGCACGTGGATTTCTACCAAACGACGTGCTAAGCATGCCGATGCTGCTATTTTTAGCACCTGCGCACGCATTTGTGCGAAAACGCGTTTTAAGCATGCACATGCATCTTTTGGTAGACGCGGATGAAGGTTTCTGCAAAACCACAAGATGTGCATGCAAATGGTGCTTTTTGCAGAACGCGCACGTGGATTTCTACCAAACGACGTGCTAAGCATGCCGATGCTGCTCTTTTTAGCACCCGCGCACGCATTTGTGCGAAAACGCGTTTTAAGCATGCACATGCATCTTTTGGTAGACGCGGATGAAGTTTTCTGCAAAACCACAAGATGTGCATGCAAATGGTGCTTTTTGCAGAACGCGCACGTGGATTTCTACCAAACGACGTGCTAAGCATGTCGATGCTGCTCTTTTTAGCACCCGCGCACGCATTTGTGCGAAAACGCGTTTTAAGCATGCACATGCATCTTTTGGTAGACGCGGATGAAGTTTTCTGCAAAACCACAAGATGTGCATGCAAATGGTGCTTTTTGCAGAACGCGCACGTGGATTTCTACCAAACGACGTGCTAAGCATGCCGATGCTGCTCTTTTTAGCACCCGCGCACGGATTTGTGCGAAAACGCGTTTTAAGCATGCACATGCATCTTTTGGTAGACGCGGATGAAGTTTTCTGCAAAACCACAAGATGTGCATGCAAATGGTGCTTTTGGCAGAACGCGCACGTGGATTTCTACCAAACGACGTGCTAAGCATGCCGATGCTGCTCTTTTTAGCACCCGCACACGGATTTGTGCGAAAACGCGTTTTAAGCATGCACATGCATCTTTTGGTAGACGCGGATGAAGTTTTCTGCAAAACCACAAGATGTGCATGCAAATGGTGCTTTTGGCAGAAAGCGCACGTGGATTTCTACTAAACGACGTGCTAAGCATGCCGATGCTGCTCTTTTTAGCACCCGCGCACGGATTTGTGCGAAAACGCGTTTTAAGCATGCACATGCATCTTTTGGTAGACGCGGATGAAGTTTTCTGCAAAACCACAAGATGTGCATGCAAATGGTGCTTTTTGCAGAACGCGCACGTGGATTTCTACCAAACGACGTGCTAAGCATGCCGATGCTGCTCTTTTTAGCACCAGCGCACGCATTTGTGCGAAAACGCGTTTTAAGCATTTCATGCATCTTTTGGTAGACGCGGATGAAGTTTTCTGCAAAACCACAAGATGTGCATGCAAATGGTGCTTTTTGCAGAACGCGCACGTGGATTTCTACCAAACGACGTGCTAAGCATGCCGATGCTGCTCTTTTTAGCACCCGCGCACGGATTTGTGCGAAAACGCGTTTTCAGCATGCACATGCATCTTTTGGTAGACGCGGATGAAGTTTTCTGCAAAACCACAAGATGTGCATGCAAATGGTGCTTTTGGCAGAACGCGCACGTGGATTTCTACCAAACGACGTGCTAAGCATGCCGATGCTGCTCTTTTTAGCACCCGCGCACGGATTTGTGCGAAAACGCGTTTTAAGCATGCACATGCATTTTTGGTAGACGCGGATGAAGTTTTCTGCAAAACCACAAGATGTGCATACAAATGGTGCTTTTGGCAGAACGTGGATTTCTACCAAACGACGTGCTAAGCATGCCGATGCTGCTCTTTTTAGCACCCGCGCACGCATTTGTGCGAAAACGCGTTTTAAGCATGCACATGCATCTTTTGGTAGACGCGGATGAAGTTTTCTGCAAAACCACAAGATGTGCATGCAAATGGTGCTTTTTGCAGAACGCGCACGTGGATTTCTACCAAACGACGTGCTAAGCATGCCGATGCTGCTCTTTTTAGCACCCGCGCACGCATTTGTGCGAAAACGCGTTTTAAGCATGCACATGCATCTTTTGGTAGACGCGGATGAAGTTTTCTGCAAAACCACAAGATGTGCATGCAAATGGTGCTTTTTGCAGAACGCGCACGTGGATTTCTACCAAACGACGTGCTAAGCATGCCGATGCTGCTCTTTTTAGCACCCGCGCACGGATTTGTGCGAAAACGCGTTTTAAGCATGCACATGCATCTTTTGGTAGACGCGGATGAAGTTTTCTGCAAAACCACAAGATCTGCGTGCAAATGGTGCTTTTTGCAGAACGCGCTCGTGGATTTCTACCAAACGACGTGCTAAGCATGCCGATGCTGCTCTTTTTAGCACCCGCGCACGCATTTGTGCGAAAACGCGTTTTAAGCATGCACATGCATCTTTTGGTAGACGCGGATGAAGTTTTCTGCAAAACCACAAGATGTGCATGCAAATGGTGCTTTTTGCAGAACGCGCACGTGGATTTCTACCAAACGACGTGCTAAGCATGCCGATGCTGCTCTTTTTAGCACCCGCGCACGGATTTGTGCGAAAACGCGTTTTAAGCATGCACATGCATCTTTTGGTAGACGCGGATGAAGCTTTCTGCAAAACCACAAGATGTGCATGCAAATGGTGCTTTTGGCAGAACGCGCACGTGGATTTCTACCAAACGACGTGCTAAGCATGCCGATGCTGCTCTTTTTAGCACCCGCACACGGATTTGTGCGAAAACGCGTTTTAAGCATGCACATGCATCTTTTGGTAGACGCGGATGAAGTTTTCTGCAAAACCACAAGATGTGCATGCAAATGGTGCTTTTGGCAGAACGCGCACGTAGATTTCTACCAAACGACGTGCTAAGCATGCCGCTGCTGCTCTTTTAGCACCCGCGCACGCATTTGTGCGAAAACGCGTTTTAAGCATGCACATGCATCTTTTGGTAGACGCGGATGAAGTTTTCTGCAAAACCACAAGATGTGCATGCAAATGGTGCTTTTTGCAGAACGCGCACGTGGATTTCTACCAAACGACGTGCTAAGCATGCCGATGCTGGTATTTTTAGCACCCGCGCACGCATTTGTGCGAAAACGCGTTTTAAGCATGCACATGCATCTTTTGGTAGACGCGGATGAAGTTTTCTGCAAAACCACAAGATGTGCATGCAAATGGTGCTTTTTGCAGAACGCGCACGTGGATTTCTACCAAACAACGTGCTAAGCATGCCGATGCTGCTCTTTTTAGCACCCGCGCACGCATTTGTGCGAAAACGCGTTTTAAGCATGCACATGCATCTTTTGGTAGACGCGGATGAAGTTTTCTGCAAAACCACAAGATGTGCATGCAAATGGTGCTTTTTGCAGAACGCGCACGTGGATTTCTACCAAACGACGTGCTAAGCATGCCGATGCTGCTCTTTTTAGCACCCGCGCACGGATTTGTGCGAAAACGCGTTTTAAGCATGCACATGCATCTTTTGGTAGACGCGGATGAAGTTTTCTGCAAAACCACAAGATGTGCATGCAAATGGTGCTTTTGGCAGAACGCGCACGTGGATTTCTACCAAACGACGTGCTAAGCATGCCGATGCTGCTCTTTTTAGCACCCGCGCACGCATTTGTGCGAAAACGCGTTTTAAGCATGCACATGCATCTTTTGGTAGACGCGGATGAAGTTTTCTGCAAAACCACAAGATGTGCATGCAAATGGTGCTTTTGGCAGAACGCGCACGTGGATTTCTACCAAACGACGTGCTAAGCATGCCGATGCTGCTCTTTTTAGCACCCGCGCACGCATTTGTGCGAAAACGCGTTTTAAGCATGCACATGCATCTTTTGGTAGACGCGGATGAAGTTTTCTGCAAAACCACAAGATGTGCATGCAAATGGTGCTTTTTGCAGAACGCGCACGTGGATTTCTACCAAACGACGTGCTAAGCATGCCGATGCTGCTATTTTTAGCACCTGCGCACGCATTTGTGCGAAAACGCGTTTTAAGCATGCACATGCATCTTTTGGTAGACGCGGATGAAGTTTTCTGCAAAACCACAAGATGTGCATGCAAATGGTGCTTTTTGCAGAACGCGCACGTGGATTTCTACCAAACGACGTGCTAAGCATGCCGATGCTGCTCTTTTTAGCACCCGCGCACGGATTTGTGCGAAAACGCGTTTTAAGCATGCACATGCATCTTTTGGTAGACGCGGATGAAGTTTTCTGCAAAACCACAAGATCTGCGTGCAAATGGTGCTTTTTGCAGAACGCGCTCGTGGATTTCTACCAAACGACGTGCTAAGCATGCCGATGCTGCTCTTTTTAGCACCCGCGCACGCATTTGTGCGAAAACGCGTTTTAAGCATGCACATGCATCTTTTGGTAGACGCGGATGAAGTTTTCTGCAAAACCACAAGATGTGCATGCAAATGGTGCTTTTTGCAGAACGCGCACGTGGATTTCTACCAAACGACGTGCTAAGCATGCCGATGCTGCTCTTTTTAGCACCCGCGCACGGATTTGTGCGAAAACGCGTTTTAAGCATGCACATGCATCTTTTGGTAGACGCGGATGAAGCTTTCTGCAAAACCACAAGATGTGCATGCAAATGGTGCTTTTGGCAGAACGCGCACGTGGATTTCTACCAAACGACGTGCTAAGCATGCCGATGCTGCTCTTTTTAGCACCCGCACACGGATTTGTGCGAAAACGCGTTTTAAGCATGCACATGCATCTTTTGGTAGACGCGGATGAAGTTTTCTGCAAAACCACAAGATGTGCATGCAAATGGTGCTTTTGGCAGAACGCGCACGTAGATTTCTACCAAACGACGTGCTAAGCATACCGCTGCTGCTCTTTTAGCACCCGCGCACGCATTTGTGCGAAAACGCGTTTTAAGCATGCACATGCATCTTTTGGTAGACGCGGATGAAGTTTTCTGCAAAACCACAAGATGTGCATGCAAATGGTGCTTTTTGCAGAACGCGCACGTGGATTTCTACCAAACGACGTGCTAAGCATGCCGATGCTGGTATTTTTAGCACCCGCGCACGCATTTGTGCGAAAACGCGTTTTAAGCATGCACATGCATCTTTTGGTAGACGCGGATGAAGTTTTCTGCAAAACCACAAGATGTGCATGCAAATGGTGCTTTTTGCAGAACGCGCACGTGGATTTCTACCAAACAACGTGCTAAGCATGCCGATGCTGCTCTTTTTAGCACCCGCGCACGCATTTGTGCGAAAACGCGTTTTAAGCATGCACATGCATCTTTTGGTAGACGCGGATGAAGTTTTCTGCAAAACCACAAGATGTGCATGCAAATGGTGCTTTTTGCAGAACGCGCACGTGGATTTCTACCAAACGACGTGCTAAGCATGCCGATGCTGCTCTTTTTAGCACCCGCGCACGGATTTGTGCGAAAACGCGTTTTAAGCATGCACATGCATCTTTTGGTAGACGCGGATGAAGTTTTCTGCAAAACCACAAGATGTGCATGCAAATGGTGCTTTTGGCAGAACGCGCACGTGGATTTCTACCAAACGACGTGCTAAGCATGCCGATGCTGCTCTTTTTAGCACCCGCGCACGCATTTGTGCGAAAACGCGTTTTAAGCATGCACATGCATCTTTTGGTAGACGCGGATGAAGTTTTCTGCAAAACCACAAGATGTGCATGCAAATGGTGCTTTTGGCAGAACGCGCACGTGGATTTCTACCAAACGACGTGCTAAGCATGCCGATGCTGCTCTTTTTAGCACCCGCGCACGCATTTGTGCGAAAACGCGTTTTAAGCATGCACATGCATCTTTTGGTAGACGCGGATGAAGTTTTCTGCAAAACCACAAGATGTGCATGCAAATGGTGCTTTTTGCAGAACGCGCACGTGGATTTCTACCAAACGACGTGCTAAGCATGCCGATGCTGCTATTTTTAGCACCTGCGCACGCATTTGTGCGAAAACGCGTTTTAAGCATGCACATGCATCTTTTGGTAGACGCGGATGAAGTTTTCTGCAAAACCACAAGATGTGCATGCAAATGGTGCTTTTTGCAGAACGCGCACGTGGATTTCTACCAAACGACGTGCTAAGCATGCCGATGCTGCTCTTTTTAGCACCCGCGCACGCATTTGTGCGAAAACGCGTTTTAAGCATGCACATGCATCTTTTGGTAGACGCGGATGAAGTTTTCTGCAAAACCACAAGATGTGCATGCAAATGGTGCTTTTTGCAGAACGCGCACGTGGATTTCTACCAAACGACGTGCTAAGCATGCCGATGCTGCTCTTTTTAGCACCCGCGCACGCATTTGTGCGAAAACGCGTTTTAAGCATGCACATGCATCTTTTGGTAGACGCGGATGAAGTTTTCTGTCAAACCACAAGATGTGCATGCAAATGGTGCTTTTTGCAGAACGCGCACGTGGATTTCTACCAAACGATGTGCTAAGCTTGCCGATGCTGCTCTTTTTAGCACCCGCGCACGGATTTGTGCGAAAACGCGTTTTAAGCATGCACATGCATCTTTTGGTAGACGCGGATGAAGTTTTCTGCAAAACCACAAGATGTGCATGCAAATGGTGCTTTTGGCAGAACGCGCACGTGGATTTCTACCAAACGACGTGCTAAGCATGCCGATGCTGCTCTTTCTAGCACCCGCGCACGCATTTGTGCGAAAACGCGTTTTAAGCATGCACATGCATCTTTTGGTAGACGCGGATGAAGTTTTCTGCAAAACCACAGGATGTGCATGCAAATGGTGCTTTTTGCAGAACGCGCACGTGGATTTCTACCAAACGACGTGCTAAGCATGCCGATGCTGCTCTTTTTAGCACCCGCGCACGGATTTGTGCGAAAACGCGTTTTAAGCATGCACATGCATCTTTTGGTAGACGCGGATGAAGTTTTCTGCAAAACCACAAGATGTGCATGCAAATGGTGCTTTTGGCAGAACGCGCACGTAGATTTCTACCAAACGACGTGCTAAGCATGCCGATGCTGCTCTTTTTAGCACCCGCGCACGCATTTGTGCGAAAACGCGTTTTAAGCATGCACATGCATCTTTTGGTTGACGCGGATGAAGTTTTCTGCAAAACCACAAGATGTGCATGCAAATGGTGCTTTTTGCAGAACGCGCACGTGGATTTCTACCAAACGACGTGCTAAGCATGCCGATGCTGCTCTTTTTAGCACCCGCGCACGCATTTGTGCGAAAACGCGTTTTAAGCATGCACATGCATCTTTTGGTAGACGCGGATGAAGTTTTCTGCAAAACCACAAGATGTGCATGCAAATGGTGCTTTTTGCAGAACGCGCACGTGGATTTCTACCAAATGACGTGCTAAGCATGCCGATGCTGCTCTTTTTAGCACCCGCGCACGCATTTGTGCGAAAACGCGTTTTAAGCATGCACGTGCATCTTTTGGTAGACGCGGATGAAGTTTTCTGCAAAACCACAAGATGTGCATGCAAATGGTGCTTTTTGCAGAACGCGCACGTGGATTTCTACCAAACGATGTGCTAAGCTTGCCGATGCTGCTCTTTTTAGCACCAGCGCACGGATTTGTGCGAAAACGCGTTTTAAGCATGCACATGCATCTTTTGGGAGACGCGGATGAAGTTTTCTGCAAAACCACAAGATGTGCATGCAAATAGGTGCTTTTGGCAGAACGCGCACGTGGATTTCTACCAAACGACGTGCTAAGCATGCCGATGCTGCTCTTTCTAGCACCCGCGCACGCATTTGTGCGAAAACGCGTTTTAAGCATGCACATGCATCTTTTGGTAGACGCGGATGAAGTTTTCTGCAAAACCACAGGATGTGCATGCAAATGGTGCTTTTTGCAGAACGCGCACGTGGATTTCTACCAAACGACGTGCTAAGCATGCCGATGCTGCTCTTTTTAGCACCCGCGCACGGATTTGTGCGAAAACGCGTTTTAAGCATGCACATGCATCTTTTGGTAGACGCGGATGAAGTTTTCTGCAAAACCACAAGATGTGCATGCAAATGGTGCTTTTGGCAGAACGCGCACGTAGATTTCTACCAAACGACGTGCTAAGCATGCCGATGCTGCTCTTTTTAGCACCCGCGCACGCATTTGTGCGAAAACGCGTTTTAAGCATGCACATGCATCTTTTGGTAGACGCGGATGAAGTTTTCTGCAAAACCACAAGATGTGCATGCAAATGGTGCTTTTTGCAGAACGCGCACGTGGATTTCTACCAAACGACGTGCTAAGCATGCCGATGCTGCTATTTTTAGCACCCGCGCACGCATTTGTGCGAAAACGCGTTTTAAGCATGCACATGCATCTTTTGGTAGACGCGGATGAAGTTTTCTGCAAAACCACAAGATGTGCATGCAAATGGTGCTTTTTGCAGAACGCGCACGTGGATTTCTACCAAACGACGTGCTAAGCATGCCGATGCTGCTCATTTTAGCACCCGCGCACGCATTTGTCCGAGAACGCGTTTTAAGCATGCACATGCATCTTTTGGTAGACGCGGATGAAGTTTTCTGCAAAACCACAGGATGTGCATGCAAATGGTGCTTTTTGCAGAACGTGCACGTGGATTTCTACCAAACGACGTGCTAAGCATGCCGATGCTGCTCTTTTTAGCACCCGCGCACGGATTTGTGCGAAAACGCGTTTTAAGCATGCACATGCATCTTTTGGTAGACGCGGATGAAGTTTTCTGCAAAACCACAAGATGTGCATGCAAATGGTGCTTTTGGCAGAACGCGCACGTAGATTTCTACCAAACGACGTGCTAAGCATGCCGATGCTGCTCTTTTTAGCACCCGCGCACGCATTTGTGCGAAAACGCGTTTTAAGCATGCACATGCATCTTTTGGTAGACGCGGATGAAGTTTTCTGCAAAACCACAAGATGTGCATGCAAATGGTGCTTTTTGCAGAACGCGCACGTGGATTTCTACCAAACGACGTGCTAAGCATGCCGATGCTGCTATTTTTAGCACCCGCGCACGCATTTGTGCGAAAACGCGTTTTAAGCATGCACATGCATCTTTTGGTAGACGCGGATGAAGTTTTCTGCAAAACCACAAGATGTGCATGCAAATGGTGCTTTTTGCAGAACGCGCACGTGGATTTCTACCAAACGACGTGCTAAGCATGCTGATGCTGCTCATTTTAGCACCCGCGCACGCATTTGTCCGAAAACGCGTTTTAAGCATGCACATGCATCTATTGGTAGACGCGGATGAAGTTTTCTGCAAAACCACAAGATGTGCATGCAAATGGTGCTTTTTGCAGGACGCGCACGTGGATTTCTACCAAACGACGTGCTAAGCATGCCGATGCTGCTCTTTTTAGCACCCGCGCACGCATTTGTGCGAAAACGCGTTTTAAGCATGCACATGCATCTTTTGGTAGACGCGGATGAAGTTTTCTGCAAAACCACAAGATGTGCATGCAAATGGTGCTTTTTGCAGAACGCGCACGTGGATTTCTACCAAACGACGTGCTAAGCATGCCGATGCTGCTCTTTTTAGCACCCGCGCACGGATTTGTGCGAAAACGTGTTTTCAGCATGCACATGCATCTTTTGGTAGACGCGGATGAAGTTTTCTGCAAAACCACAAGATGTGCATGCAAATGGTGCTTTTTGCAGAACGCGCACGTGGATTTCTACCAAACGACGTGCTAAGCATGCCGATGCTGCTCTTTTTAGCACCCGCGCACGGATTTGTGCGAAAACGCGTTTTAAGCATGCACATGCATCTTTTGGTAGACGCGGATGAAGTTTTCTGCAAAACCACAAGATGTGCATGCAAATGGTGCTTTTTGCAGAACGCGCACGTGGATTTCTACCAAACGACGTGCTAAGCATGCCGATGCTGCTCATTTTAGCACCCGCGCACGCATTTGTCCGAAAACGCGTTTTAAGCATGCACATGCATCTATTGGTAGACGCGGATGAAGTTTTCTGCAAAACCACAAGATGTGCATGCAAATGGTGCTTTTTGCAGAACGCGCACGTGGATTTCTACCAAACGACGTGCTAAGCATGCCGATGCTGCTCTTTTTAGCACCCGCGCACGGATTTGTGCGAAAACGCGTTTTAAGCATGCACATGCATCTTTTGGTAGACGCGGATGAAGTTTTCTGCAAAACCACAAGATGTGCATGCAAATGGTGCTTTTTGCAGAACGCGCACGTGGATTTCTACCAAACGACGTGCTAAGCATGCCGATGCTGCTCATTTTAGCACCCGCGCACGCATTTGTCCGAAAACGCGTTTTAAGCATGCACATGCATCTATTGGTAGACGCGGATGAAGTTTTCTGCAAAACCACAAGATGTGCATGCAAATGGTGCTTTTTGCAGAACGCGCACGTGGATTTCTACCAAACAACGTGCTAAGCATGCCGATGCTGCTCTTTTTAGCACCCGCGCACGCATTTGTGCGAAAACGCGTTTTAAGCATGCACATGCATCTTTTGGTAGACGCGGATGAAGTTTTCTGCAAAACCACAAGATGTGCATGCAAATGGTGCTTTTGGCAGAACGCGCACGTAGATTTCTACCAAACGACGTGCTAAGCATGCCGATGCTGCTCTTTTTAGCACCCGCGCACGCATTTGTGCGAAAACGCGTTTTAAGCATGCACATGCATCTTTTGGTAGACGCGGATGAAGTTTTCTGCAAAACCACAAGATGTGCATGCAAATGGTGCTTTTTGCAGAACGCGCACGTGGATTTCTACCAAACGACGTGCTAAGCATGCCGATGCTGCTATTTTTAGCACCCGCGCACGCATTTGTGCGAAAACGCGTTTTAAGCATGCACATGCATCTTTTGGTAGACGCGGATGAAGTTTTCTGCAAAACCACAAGATGTGCATGCAAATGGTGCTTTTTGCAGAACGCGCACGTGGATTTCTACCAAACGACGTGCTAAGCATGCTGATGCTGCTCATTTTAGCACCCGCGCACGCATTTGTCCGAAAACGCGTTTTAAGCATGCACATGCATCTATTGGTAGACGCGGATGAAGTTTTCTGCAAAACCACAAGATGTGCATGCAAATGGTGCTTTTTGCAGGACGCGCACGTGGATTTCTACCAAACGACGTGCTAAGCATGCCGATGCTGCTCTTTTTAGCACCCGCGCACGCATTTGTGCGAAAACGCGTTTTAAGCATGCACATGCATCTTTTGGTAGACGCGGATGAAGTTTTCTGCAAAACCACAAGATGTGCATGCAAATGGTGCTTTTTGCAGAACGCGCACGTGGATTTCTACCAAACGACGTGCTAAGCATGCCGATGCTGCTCTTTTTAGCACCCGCGCACGGATTTGTGCGAAAACGTGTTTTCAGCATGCACATGCATCTTTTGGTAGACGCGGATGAAGTTTTCTGCAAAACCACAAGATGTGCATGCAAATGGTGCTTTTTGCAGAACGCGCACGTGGATTTCTACCAAACGACGTGCTAAGCATGCCGATGCTGCTCTTTTTAGCACCCGCGCACGGATTTGTGCGAAAACGCGTTTTAAGCATGCACATGCATCTTTTGGTAGACGCGGATGAAGTTTTCTGCAAAACCACAAGATGTGCATGCAAATGGTGCTTTTTGCAGAACGCGCACGTGGATTTCTACCAAACGACGTGCTAAGCATGCCGATGCTGCTCATTTTAGCACCCGCGCACGCATTTGTCCGAAAACGCGTTTTAAGCATGCACATGCATCTATTGGTAGACGCGGATGAAGTTTTCTGCAAAACCACAAGATGTGCATGCAAATGGTGCTTTTTGCAGAACGCGCACGTGGATTTCTACCAAACGACGTGCTAAGCATGCCGATGCTGCTCTTTTTAGCACCCGCGCACGGATTTGTGCGAAAACGCGTTTTAAGCATGCACATGCATCTTTTGGTAGACGCGGATGAAGTTTTCTGCAAAACCACAAGATGTGCATGCAAATGGTGCTTTTTGCAGAACGCGCACGTGGATTTCTACCAAACGACGTGCTAAGCATGCCGATGCTGCTCATTTTAGCACCCGCGCACGCATTTGTCCGAAAACGCGTTTTAAGCATGCACATGCATCTATTGGTAGACGCGGATGAAGTTTTCTGCAAAACCACAAGATGTGCATGCAAATGGTGCTTTTTGCAGAACGCGCACGTGGATTTCTACCAAACAACGTGCTAAGCATGCCGATGCTGCTCTTTTTAGCACCCGCGCACGCATTTGTGCGAAAACGCGTTTTAAGCATGCACATGCATCTTTTGGTAGACGCGGATGAAGTTTTCTGCAAAACCACAAGATGTGCATGCAAATGGTGCTTTTTGCAGAACGCGCACGTGGATTTCTACCAAACGACGTGCTAAGCATGCCGATGCTGCTCTTTTTAGCACCCGCGCACGCATTTGTGCGAAAACGGGTTTTAAGCATGCACATGCATCTTTTGGTAGAGGCGGATGAAGTTTTCTGCAAAACCACAAGATGTGCATGCAAATGGTGCTTTTTGCAGAACGCGCTCGTGGATTTCTACCAAACGACGTGCTAAGCATGCCGATGCTGCTCTCTTTAGCACCCGCGCACGCATTTGTGCGAAAACGCGTTTTAAGCATGCACATGCATCTTTTGGTAGACGCGGATGAAGTTTTCTGCAAAACCAGAAGATGTGCATGCAAATGGTGCTTTTTGCAGAACGCGCACGTGGATTTCTCCCAAACGACGTGCTAAGCATGCCGATGCTGCTCTTTTTAGCACCCGCGCACGGATTTGTGCGAAAACGCGTTTTAAGCATGCACATGCATCTTTTGGTAGACGCGGATGAAGTTTTCTGCAAAACCACAAGATGTGCATGCAAATGGTGCTTTTTGCAGAACGCGCACGTGGATTTCTACCAAACGATGTGCTAAGCTTGCCGATGCTGCTCTTTTTAGCACCCGCGCACGGATTTGTGCGAAAACGCGTTTTAAGCATGCACATGCATCTTTTGGTAGACGCGGATGAAGTTTTCTGCAAAACCACAAGATGTGCATGCAAATGGTGCTTTTGGCAGAACGCGCACGTGGATTTCTACCAAACGACGTGCTAAGCATGCCGATGCTGCTCTTTCTAGCACCCGCGCACGCATTTGTGCGAAAACGCGTTTTAAGCATGCACATGCATCTTTTGGTAGACGCGGATGAAGTTTTCTGCAAAACCACAGGATGTGCATGCAAATGGTGCTTTTTGCAGAACGCGCACGTGGATTTCTACCAAACGACGTGCTAAGCATGCCGATGCTGCTCTTTTTAGCACCCGCGCACAGATTTGTGCGAAAACGCGTTTTAAGCATGCACATGCATCTTTGGGTAGACGCGGATGAAGTTTTCTGCAAAACCACAAGATGTGCATGCAAATGGTGCTTTTGGCAGAACGCGCACGTAGATTTCTACCAAACGACGTGCTAAGCATGCCGATGCTGCTCTTTTTAGCACCCGCGCACGCATTTGTGCGAAAACGCGTTTTAAGCATGCACATGCATCTTTTGGTAGACGCGGATGAAGTTTTCTGCAAAACCACAAGATGTGCATGCAAATGGTGCTTTTTGCAGAACGCGCACGTGGATTTCTACCAAACGACGTGCTAAGCATGCCGATGCTGCTATTTTTAGCACCCGCGCACGCATTTGTGCGAAAACGCGTTTTAAGCATGCACATGCATCTTTTGGTAGACGCGGATGAAGTTTTCTGCAAAACCACAAGATGTGCATGCAAATGGTGCTTTTTGCAGAACGCGCACGTGGATTTCTACCAAACGACGTGCTAAGCATGCCGATGCTGCTCTTTTTAGGACCCGCGCACGCATTTGTGCGAAAACGCGTTTTAAGCATGCACATGCATCTTTTGGTAGACGCGGATGAAGTTTTCTGCAAAACCACAAGATGTGCATGCAAATGGTGCTTTTTGCAGAACGCGCACGTGGATTTCTACCAAACGACGTGCTAAGCATGCCGATGCTGCTCTTTTTAGCACCCGCGCACGGATCTGTGCGAAAACGCGTTTTAAGCATGCACATGCATCTTTTGGTAGACGCGGATGAAGTTTTCTGCAAAACCACAAGATGTGCATGCAAATGGTGCTTTTGGCAGAACGCGCACGTGGATTTCTACCAAACGACGTGCTAAGCATGCCGATGCTGCTCTTTTTAGCACCCGCGCACGCATTTGTGCGAAAACGCGTTTTAAGCATGCACATGCATCTTTTGGTAGACGCGGATGAAGTTTTCTGCAAAACCACAAGATGTGCATGCAAATGGTGCTTTTGGCAGAACGCGCACGTGGATTTCTACCAAACGACGTGCTAAGCATGCCGATGCTGCTCTTTTTAGCACCCGCGCACGCATTTGTGCGAAAACGCGTTTTAAGCATGCACATGCATCTTTTGGTAGACGCGGATGAAGTTTTCTGCAAAACCACAAGATGTGCATGCAAATGGTGCTTTTTGCAGAACGCGCACGTGGATTTCTACCAAACGACGTGCTAAGCATGCCGATACTGCTCTTTTCAGCAGCCGCGCACGGATTTGTGCGAAAACGCGTTTTAAGCATGCACATGCATCTTTTGGTAGACGCGGATGAAGTTTTCTGCAAAACCACAAGATGTGCATGCAAATGGTGCTTTTGGCAGAACCCGCATGTAGATTTCTACCAAACGACGTGCTAAGCATGCCGCTGCTGCTCTTTTTAGCACCCGCGCACGCATTTGTGCGAAAACGCGTTTTAAGCATGCACATGCATCTTT
Source organism: Dermacentor andersoni (assembly GCF_023375885.2). Lineage (NCBI taxonomy): Eukaryota > Metazoa > Arthropoda > Arachnida > Ixodida > Ixodidae > Dermacentor > Dermacentor andersoni. The sequence continues at coordinate 52,267 of NW_027314827.1, forward strand.
TGGTAGACGCGCATGATGTTTTCTGCAAAACCACAAGATGTGCATGCAAATGGTGCTTTTTGCAGAACGCGCACGTGGATTTCTACCAAACGACGTGCTAAGCATGCCGATGCTGCTCTTTTTAGCACCCGCGCACGGATTTGTGCGAAAACGCGTTTTAAGCATGCACATGCATCTTTTGGTAGACGCGGATGAAGTTTTCTGCAAAACCACAAGATGTGCATGCAAATGGTGCTTTTGGCAGAACGCGCACGTAGATTTCTACCAAACGACGTGCTAAGCATGCCGATGCTGCTCTTTTTAGCACCCGCGCACGCATTTGTGCGAAAACGCGTTTTAAGCATGCACATGCATCTTTTGGTAGACGCGGATGAAGTTTTCTGCAAAACCACAAGATGTGCATGCAAATGGTGCTTTTTGCAGAACGCGCACGTGGATTTCTACCAAACGACGTGCTAAGCATGCCGATGCTGCTATTTTTAGCACCCGCGCACGCATTTGTGCGAAAACGCGTTTTAAGCATGCACATGCATCTTTTGGTAGACGCGGATGAAGTTTTCTGCAAAACCACAAGATGTGCATGCAAATGGTGCTTTTTGCAGAACGCGCACGTGGATTTCTACCAAACGACGTGCTAAGCATGCCGATGCTGCTCATTTTAGCACCCGCGCACGCATTTGTCCGAAAACGCGTTTTAAGCATGCACATGCATCTTTTGGTAGACGCGGATGAAGTTTTCTGCAAAACCACAGGATGTGCATGCAAATGGTGCTTTTTGCAGAACGTGCACGTGGATTTCTACCAAACGACGTGCTAAGCATGCCGATGCTGCTCTTTTTAGCACCCGCGCACGGATTTGTGCGAAAACGCGTTTTAAGCATGCACATGCATCTTTTGGTAGACGCGGATGAAGTTTTCTGCAAAACCACAAGATGTGCATGCAAATGGTGCTTTTGGCAGAACGCGCACGTAGATTTCTACCAAACGACGTGCTAAGCATGCCGATGCTGCTCTTTTTAGCACCCGCGCACGCATTTGTGCGAAAACGCGTTTTAAGCATGCACATGCATCTTTTGGTAGACGCGGATGAAGTTTTCTGCAAAACCACAAGATGTGCATGCAAATGGTGCTTTTTGCAGAACGCGCACGTGGATTTCTACCAAACGACGTGCTAAGCATGCCGATGCTGCTATTTTTAGCACCCGCGCACGCATTTGTGCGAAAACGCGTTTTAAGCATGCACATGAATCTTTTGGTAGACGCGGATGAAGTTTTCTGCAAAACCACAAGATGTGCATGCAAATGGTGCTTTTTGCAGAACGCGCACGTGGATTTCTACCAAACGACGTGCTAAGCATGCTGATGCTGCTCATTTTAGCACCCGCGCACGCATTTGTCCGAAAACGCGTTTTAAGCATGCACATGCATCTATTGGTAGACGCGGATGAAGTTTTCTGCAAAACCACAAGATGTGCATGCAAATGGTGCTTTTTGCAGGACGCGCACGTGGATTTCTACCAAACGACGTGCTAAGCATGCCGATGCTGCTCTTTTTAGCACCCGCGCACGCATTTGTGCGAAAACGCGTTTTAAGCATGCACATGCATCTTTTGGTAGACGCGGATGAAGTTTTCTGCAAAACCACAAGATGTGCATGCAAATGGTGCTTTTTGCAGAACGCGCACGTGGATTTCTACCAAACGACGTGCTAAGCATGCCGATGCTGCTCTTTTTAGCACCCGCGCACGGATTTGTGCGAAAACGTGTTTTCAGCATGCACATGCATCTTTTGGTAGACGCGGATGAAGTTTTCTGCAAAACCACAAGATGTGCATGCAAATGGTGCTTTTTGCAGAACGCGCACGTGGATTTCTACCAAACGACGTGCTAAGCATGCCGATGCTGCTCTTTTTAGCACCCGCGCACGGATTTGTGCGAAAACGCGTTTTAAGCATGCACATGCATCTTTTGGTAGACGCGGATGAAGTTTTCTGCAAAACCACAAGATGTGCATGCAAATGGTGCTTTTTGCAGAACGCGCACGTGGATTTCTACCAAACGACGTGCTAAGCATGCCGATGCTGCTCATTTTAGCACCCGCGCACGCATTTGTCCGAAAACGCGTTTTAAGCATGCACATGCATCTATTGGTAGACGCGGATGAAGTTTTCTGCAAAACCACAAGATGTGCATGCAAATGGTGCTTTTTGCAGAACGCGCACGTGGATTTCTACCAAACGACGTGCTAAGCATGCCGATGCTGCTCTTTTTAGCACCCGCGCACGGATTTGTGCGAAAACGCGTTTTAAGCATGCACATGCATCTTTTGGTAGACGCGGATGAAGTTTTCTGCAAAACCACAAGATGTGCATGCAAATGGTGCTTTTTGCAGAACGCGCACGTGGATTTCTACCAAACGACGTGCTAAGCATGCCGATGCTGCTCATTTTAGCACCCGCGCACGCATTTGTCCGAAAACGCGTTTTAAGCATGCACATGCATCTATTGGTAGACGCGGATGAAGTTTTCTGCAAAACCACAAGATGTGCATGCAAATGGTGCTTTTTGCAGAACGCGCACGTGGATTTCTACCAAACAACGTGCTAAGCATGCCGATGCTGCTCTTTTTAGCACCCGCGCACGCATTTGTGCGAAAACGCGTTTTAAGCATGCACATGCATCTTTTGGTAGACGCGGATGAAGTTTTCTGCAAAACCACAAGATGTGCATGCAAATGGTGCTTTTTGCAGAACGCGCACGTGGATTTCTACCAAACGACGTGCTAAGCATGCCGATGCTGCTCTTTTTAGCACCCGCGCACGCATTTGTGCGAAAACGGGTTTTAAGCATGCACATGCATCTTTTGGTAGAGGCGGATGAAGTTTTCTGCAAAACCACAAGATGTGCATGCAAATGGTGCTTTTTGCAGAACGCGCTCGTGGATTTCTACCAAACGACGTGCTAAGCATGCCGATGCTGCTCTCTTTAGCACCCGCGCACGCATTTGTGCGAAAACGCGTTTTAAGCATGCACATGCATCTTTTGGTAGACGCGGATGAAGTTTTCTGCAAAACCAGAAGATGTGCATGCAAATGGTGCTTTTTGCAGAACGCGCACGTGGATTTCTCCCAAACGACGTGCTAAGCATGCCGATGCTGCTCTTTTTAGCACCCGCGCACGGATTTGTGCGAAAACGCGTTTTAAGCATGCACATGCATCTTTTGGTAGACGCGGATGAAGTTTTCTGCAAAACCACAAGATGTGCATGCAAATGGTGCTTTTTGCAGAACGCGCACGTGGATTTCTACCAAACGATGTGCTAAGCTTGCCGATGCTGCTCTTTTTAGCACCCGCGCACGGATTTGTGCGAAAACGCGTTTTAAGCATGCACATGCATCTTTTGGTAGACGCGGATGAAGTTTTCTGCAAAACCACAAGATGTGCATGCAAATGGTGCTTTTGGCAGAACGCGCACGTGGATTTCTACCAAACGACGTGCTAAGCATGCCGATGCTGCTCTTTCTAGCACCCGCGCACGCATTTGTGCGAAAACGCGTTTTAAGCATGCACATGCATCTTTTGGTAGACGCGGATGAAGTTTTCTGCAAAACCACAGGATGTGCATGCAAATGGTGCTTTTTGCAGAACGCGCACGTGGATTTCTACCAAACGACGTGCTAAGCATGCCGATGCTGCTCTTTTTAGCACCCGCGCACAGATTTGTGCGAAAACGCGTTTTAAGCATGCACATGCATCTTTGGGTAGACGCGGATGAAGTTTTCTGCAAAACCACAAGATGTGCATGCAAATGGTGCTTTTGGCAGAACGCGCACGTAGATTTCTACCAAACGACGTGCTAAGCATGCCGATGCTGCTCTTTTTAGCACCCGCGCACGCATTTGTGCGAAAACGCGTTTTAAGCATGCACATGCATCTTTTGGTAGACGCGGATGAAGTTTTCTGCAAAACCACAAGATGTGCATGCAAATGGTGCTTTTTGCAGAACGCGCACGTGGATTTCTACCAAACGACGTGCTAAGCATGCCGATGCTGCTATTTTTAGCACCCGCGCACGCATTTGTGCGAAAACGCGTTTTAAGCATGCACATGCATCTTTTGGTAGACGCGGATGAAGTTTTCTGCAAAACCACAAGATGTGCATGCAAATGGTGCTTTTTGCAGAACGCGCACGTGGATTTCTACCAAACGACGTGCTAAGCATGCCGATGCTGCTCTTTTTAGGACCCGCGCACGCATTTGTGCGAAAACGCGTTTTAAGCATGCACATGCATCTTTTGGTAGACGCGGATGAAGTTTTCTGCAAAACCACAAGATGTGCATGCAAATGGTGCTTTTTGCAGAACGCGCACGTGGATTTCTACCAAACGACGTGCTAAGCATGCCGATGCTGCTCTTTTTAGCACCCGCGCACGGATCTGTGCGAAAACGCGTTTTAAGCATGCACATGCATCTTTTGGTAGACGCGGATGAAGTTTTCTGCAAAACCACAAGATGTGCATGCAAATGGTGCTTTTGGCAGAACGCGCACGTGGATTTCTACCAAACGACGTGCTAAGCATGCCGATGCTGCTCTTTTTAGCACCCGCGCACGCATTTGTGCGAAAACGCGTTTTAAGCATGCACATGCATCTTTTGGTAGACGCGGATGAAGTTTTCTGCAAAACCACAAGATGTGCATGCAAATGGTGCTTTTGGCAGAACGCGCACGTGGATTTCTACCAAACGACGTGCTAAGCATGCCGATGCTGCTCTTTTTAGCACCCGCGCACGCATTTGTGCGAAAACGCGTTTTAAGCATGCACATGCATCTTTTGGTAGACGCGGATGAAGTTTTCTGCAAAACCACAAGATGTGCATGCAAATGGTGCTTTTTGCAGAACGCGCACGTGGATTTCTACCAAACGACGTGCTAAGCATGCCGATGCTGCTCTTTTCAGCACCCGCGCACGGATTTGTGCGAAAACGCGTTTTAAGCATGCACATGCATCTTTTGGTAGACGCGGATGAAGTTTTCTGCAAAACCACAAGATGTGCATGCAAATGGTGCTTTTTGCAGAACGCGCACGTGGATTTCTACCAAACGATGTGCTAAGCTTGCCGATGCTGCTCTTTTTAGCACCCGCGCACGGATTTGTGCGAAAACGCGTTTTAAGCATGCACATGCATCTTTTGGTAGACGCGGATGAAGTTTTCTGCAAAACCACAAGATGTGCATGCAAATGGTGCTTTTGGCAGAACGCGCACGTGGATTTCTACCAAACGACGTGCTAAGCATGCCGATGCTGCTCTTTCTAGCACCCGCGCACGCATTTGTGCGAAAACGCGTTTTAAGCATGCACATGCATCTTTTGGTAGACGCGGATGAAGTTTTCTGCAAAACCACAGGATGTGCATGCAAATGGTGCTTTTTGCAGAACGCGCACGTGGATTTCTACCAAACGACGTGCTAAGCATGCCGATGCTGCTCTTTTTAGCACCCGCGCACAGATTTGTGCGAAAACGCGTTTTAAGCATGCACATGCATCTTTGGGTAGACGCGGATGAAGTTTTCTGCAAAACCACAAGATGTGCATGCAAATGGTGCTTTTGGCAGAACGCGCACGTAGATTTCTACCAAACGACGTGCTAAGCATGCCGATGCTGCTCTTTTTAGCACCCGCGCACGCATTTGTGCGAAAACGCGTTTTAAGCATGCACATGCATCTTTTGGTAGACGCGGATGAAGTTTTCTGCAAAACCACAAGATGTGCATGCAAATGGTGCTTTTTGCAGAACGCGCACGTGGATTTCTACCAAACGACGTGCTAAGCATGCCGATGCTGCTATTTTTAGCACCCGCGCACGCATTTGTGCGAAAACGCGTTTTAAGCATGCACATGCATCTTTTGGTAGACGCGGATGAAGTTTTCTGCAAAACCACAAGATGTGCATGCAAATGGTGCTTTTTGCAGAACGCGCACGTGGATTTCTACCAAACGACGTGCTAAGCATGCCGATGCTGCTCTTTTTAGGACCCGCGCACGCATTTGTGCGAAAACGCGTTTTAAGCATGCACATGCATCTTTTGGTAGACGCGGATGAAGTTTTCTGCAAAACCACAAGATGTGCATGCAAATGGTGCTTTTTGCAGAACGCGCACGTGGATTTCTACCAAACGACGTGCTAAGCATGCCGATGCTGCTCTTTTTAGCACCCGCGCACGGATCTGTGCGAAAACGCGTTTTAAGCATGCACATGCATCTTTTGGTAGACGCGGATGAAGTTTTCTGCAAAACCACAAGATGTGCATGCAAATGGTGCTTTTTGCAGAACGCGCACGTGGATTTCTACCAAACGACGTGCTAAGCATGCCGATGCTGCTCTTTTTAGGACCCGCGCACGCATTTGTGCGAAAACGCGTTTTAAGCATGCACATGCATCTTTTGGTAGACGCGGATGAAGTTTTCTGCAAAACCACAAGATGTGCATGCAAATGGTGCTTTTTGCAGAACGCGCACGTGGATTTCTACCAAACGACGTGCTAAGCATGCCGATGCTGCTCTTTTTAGCACCCGCGCACGGATCTGTGCGAAAACGCGTTTTAAGCATGCATATGCATCTTTTGGTAGACGCGGATGAAGTTTTCTGCAAAACCACAAGATGTGCATGCAAATGGTGCTTTTGGCAGAACGCGCACGTGGATTTCTACCAAACGACGTGCTAAGCATGCCGATGCTGCTCTTTTTAGCACCCGCGCACGCATTTGTGCGAAAATGCGTTTTAAGCATGCACATGCATCTTTTGGTAGACGCGGATGAAGTTTTCTGCAAAACCACAAGATGTGCATGCAAATGGTGCTTTTGGCAGAACGCGCACGTGGATTTCTACCAAACGACGTGCTAAGCATGCCGATGCTGCTCTTTTTAGCACCCGCGCACGGATTTGTGCGAAAACGCGTTTTAAGCATGCACATGCATCTTTTGGTAGACGCGGATGAAGTTTTCTGCAAAACCTCAAGATGTGCATGCAAATGGTGCTTTTGGCAGAACGCGAACGTAGATTTCTACCAAACGACGTGCTAAGCATGCCGCTGCTGCTCTTTTTAGCACCCGCGCACGCATTTGTGCGAAAACGCGTTTTAAGCATGCACATGCATCTTTTGGTAGACGCGGATGATGTTTTCTGCAAAACCACAAGATGTGCATGCAAATGGTGCTTTTTGCAGAACGCGCACGTGGATTTCTACCAAACGACGTGCTAAGCATGCCGATGCTGCTCTTTTTAGCACCCGCGCACGCATTTGTGCGAAAACGCGTTTTAAGCATGCACATGCATCTTTTGGTAGACGCGGATGAAGTTTTCTGCAAAACCACAAGATGTGCATGCAAATGGTGCTTTTTGCAGAACGCGCACGTGGATTTCTACCAAACGACGTGCTAAGCATGCCGATGCTGCTATTTTTAGCACCCGCGCACGCATTTGTGCGAAAACGCGTTTTAAGCATGCACATGCATCTTTTGGTAGACGCGGATGAAGTTTTCTGCAAAACCACAAGATGTGCATGCAAATGGTGCTTTTTGCAGAACGCGCACGTGGATTTCTACCAAACGACGTGCTAAGCATGCCGATGCTGCTCTTTTTAGGACCCGCGCACGCATTTGTGCGAAAACGCGTTTTAAGCATGCACATGCATCTTTTGGTAGACGCGGATGAAGTTTTCTGCAAAACCACAAGATGTGCATGCAAATGGTGCTTTTTGCAGAACGCGCACGTGGATTTCTACCAAACGACGTGCTAAGCATGCCGATGCTGCTCTTTTTAGCACCCGCGCACGGATCTGTGCGAAAACGCGTTTTAAGCATGCACATGCATCTTTTGGTAGACGCGGATGAAGTTTTCTGCAAAACCACAAGATGTGCATGCAAATGGTGCTTTTGGCAGAACGCGCACGTGGATTTCTACCAAACGACGTGCTAAGCATGCCGATGCTGCTCTTTTTAGCACCCGCGCACGCATTTGTGCGAAAACGCGTTTTAAGCATGCACATGCATCTTTTGGTAGACGCGGATGAAGTTTTCTGCAAAACCACAAGATGTGCATGCAAATGGTGCTTTTGGCAGAACGCGCACGTGGATTTCTACCAAACGACGTGCTAAGCATGCCGATGCTGCTCTTTTTAGCACCCGCGCACGCATTTGTGCGAAAACGCGTTTTAAGCATGCACATGCATCCTTTGGTAGACGCGGATGAAGTTTTCTGCAAAACCACAAGATGTGCATGCAAATGGTGCTTTTTGCAGAACGCGCACGTGGATTTCTACCAAACGACGTGCTAAGCATGCCGATACTGCTCTTTTCAGCAGCCGCGCACGGATTTGTGCGAAAACGCGTTTTAAGCATGCACATGCATCTTTTGGTAGACGCGGATGAAGTTTTCTGCAAAACCACAAGATGTGCATGCAAATGGTGCTTTTGGCAGAACGCGCATGTAGATTTCTACCAAACGACGTGCTAAGCATGCCGCTGCTGCTCTTTTTAGCACCCGCGCACGCATTTGTGCGAAAACGCGTTTTAAGCATGCACATGCATCTTTTGGTAGACGCGCATGATGTTTTCTGCAAAACCACAAGATGTGCATGCAAATGGTGCTTTTTGCAGAACGCGCACGTGGATTTCTACCAAACGACGTGCTAAGCATGCCGATGCTGCTCTTTTTAGCACCCGCGCACGCATTTGTGCGAAAACGCGTTTTAAGCATGCACATGCATCTTTTGGTAGACGCGGATGAAGTTTTCTGCAAAACCACAAGATGTGCATGCAAATGGTGCTTTTTGCAGAACGCGCACGTGGATTTCTACCAAACGACGTGCTAAGCATGCCGATGCTGCTCTTTTTAGGACCCGCGCACGCATTTGTGCGAAAACGCGTTTTAAGCATGCACATGCATCTTTTGGTAGACGCGGATGAAGTTTTCTGCAAAACCACAAGATGTGCATGCAAATGGTGATTTTTGCAGAACGCGCACGTGGATTTCTACCAAACGACGTGCTAAGCATGCCGATGCTGCTCTTTTTAGCACCCGCGCACGGATTTGTGCGAAAACGCGTTTTCAGCATGCATATGCATCTTTTGGTAGACGCGGATGAAGTTTTCTGCAAAACCACAAGATGTGCATGCAAATGGTGCTTTTGGCAGAACGCGCACGTGGATTTCTACCAAACGACGTGCTAAGCATGCCGATGCTGCTCTTTTTAGCACCCGCGCACGCATTTGTGCGAAAATGCGTTTTAAGCATGCACATGCATCTTTTGGTAGACGCGGATGAAGTTTTCTGCAAAACCACAAGATGTGCATGCAAATGGTGCTTTTGGCAGAACGCGCACGTGGATTTCTACCAAACGACGTGCTAAGCATGCCGATGCTGCTCTTTTTAGCACCCGCGCACGGATTTGTGCGAAAACGCGTTTTAAGCATGCACATGCATCTTTTGGTAGACGCGGATGAAGTTTTCTGCAAAACCACAAGATGTGCATGCAAATGGTGCTTTTGGCAGAACGCGAACGTAGATTTCTACCAAACGACGTGCTAAGCATGCCGCTGCTGCTCTTTTTAGCACCCGCGCACGCATTTGTGCGAAAACGCGTTTTAAGCATGCACATGCATCTTTTGGTAGACGCGGATGATGTTTTCTGCAAAACCACAAGATGTGCATGCAAATGGTGCTTTTTGCAGAACGCGCACGTGGATTTCTACCAAACGACGTGCTAAGCATGCCGATGCTGCTCTTTTTAGCACCCGCGCACGCATTTGTGCGAAAACGCGTTTTAAGCATGCACATGCATCTTTTGGTAGACGCGGATGAAGTTTTCTGCAAAACCACAAGAGGTGCATGCAAATGGTGCTTTTTGCAGAACGCGCACGTGGATTTCTACCAAACGACGTGCTAAGCATGCCGATGCTGCTCTTTTTAGGACCCGCGCACGCATTTGTGCGAAAACGCGTTTTAAGCATGCACATGCATCTTTTGGTAGACGCGGATGAAGTTTTCTGCAAAACCACAAGATGTGCATGCAAATGGTGCTTTTTGCAGAACGCGCACGTGGATTTCTACCAAACGACGTGCTAAGCATGCCGATGCTGCTCTTTTTAGCACCCGCGCACGGATCTGTGCGAAAACGCGTTTTAAGCATGCACATGCATCTTTTGGTAGACGCGGATGAAGTTTTCTGCAAAACCACAAGATGTGCATGCAAATGGTGCTTTTGGCAGAACGCGCACGTGGATTTCTACCAAACGACGTGCTAAGCATGCCGATGCTGCTCTTTTTAGCACCCGCGCACGCATTTGTGCGAAAACGCGTTTTAAGCATGCACATGCATCTTTTGGTAGACGCGGATGAAGTTTTCTGCAAAACCACAAGATGTGCATGCAAATGGTGCTTTTGGCAGAACGCGCACGTGGATTTCTACCAAACGACGTGCTAAGCATGCCGATGCTGCTCTTTTTAGCACCCGCGCACGCATTTGTGCGAAAACGCGTTTTAAGCATGCACATGCATCTTTTGGTAGACGCGGATGAAGTTTTCTGCAAAACCACAAGATGTGCATGCAAATGGTGCTTTTTGCAGAACGCGCACGTGGATTTCTACCAAACGACGTGCTAAGCATGCCGATACTGCTCTTTTCAGCAGCCGCGCACGGATTTGTGCGAAAACGCGTTTTAAGCATGCACATGCATCTTTTGGTAGACGCGGATGAAGTTTTCTGCAAAACCACAAGATGTGCATGCAAATGGTGCTTTTGGCAGAACGCGCACGTAGATTTCTACCAAACGACGTGCTAAGCATGCCGCTGCTGCTCTTTTTAGCACCCGCGCACGCATTTGTGCGAAAACGCGTTTTAAGCATGCACATGCATCTTTTGGTAGACGCGGATGATGTTTTCTGCAAAACCACAAGATGTGCATGCAAATGGTGCTTTTTGCAGAACGCGCACGTGGATTTCTACCAAACGACGTGCTAAGCATGCCGATGCTGCTCTTTTTAGCACCCGCGCACGCATTTGTGCGAAAACGCGTTTTAAGCATGCACATGCATCTTTTGGTAGACGCGGATGAAGTTTTCTGCAAAACCACAAGATGTGCATGCAAATGGTGCTTTTTGCAGAACGCGCACGTGGATTTCTACCAAACGACGTGCTAAGCATGCCGATGCTGCTCTTTTTAGGACCCGCGCACGCATTTGTGCGAAAACGCGTTTTAAGCATGCACATGCATCTTTTGGTAGACGCGGATGAAGCTTTCTGCAAAACCACAAGATGTGCATGCAAATGGTGATTTTTGCAGAACGCGCACGTGGATTTCTACCAAACGACGTGCTAAGCATGCCGATGCTGCTCTTTTTAGCACCGGCGCACGGATTTGTGCGAAAACGCGTTTTAAGCATGCACATGCATCTTTTGGTAGACGCGGATGAAGTTTTCTGCAAAACCACAAGATGTGCATGCAAATGGTGCTTTTGGCAGAACGCGCACGTGGATTTCTACCAAACGACGTGCTAAGCATGCCGATGCTGCTCTTTTTAGCACCCGCGCACGCATTTGTGCGAAAATGCGTTTTAAGCATGCACATGCATCTTTTGGTAGACGCGGATGAAGTTTTCTGCAAAACCACAAGATGTGCATGGAAATGGTGCTTTTGGCAGAACGCGCACGTGGATTTCTACCAAACGACGTGCTAAGCATGCCGATGCTGCTCTTTTTAGGACCCGCGCACGCATTTGTGCGAAAACGCGTTTTAAGCATGCACATGCATCTTTTGGTAGACGCGGATGAAGTTTTCTGCAAAACCACAAGATGTGCATGCAAATGGTGATTTTTGCAGAACGCGCACGTGGATTTCTACCAAACGACGTGCTAAGCATGCCGATGCTGCTCTTTTTAGCACCCGCGCACGGATTTGTGCGAAAACGCGTTTTCAGCATGCATATGCATCTTTTGGTAGACGCGGATGAAGTTTTCTGCAAAACCACAAGATGTGCATGCAAATGGTGCTTTTGGCAGAACGCGCACGTGGATTTCTACCAAACGACGTGCTAAGCATGCCGATGCTGCTCTTTTTAGCACCCGCGCACGCATTTGTGCGAAAATGCGTTTTAAGCATGCACATGCATCTTTTGGTAGACGCGGATGAAGTTTTCTGCAAAACCACAAGATGTGCATGCAAATGGTGCTTTTGGCAGAACGCGCACGTGGATTTCTACCAAACGACGTGCTAAGCATGCCGATGCTGCTCTTTTTAGCACCCGCGCACGGATTTGTGCGAAAACGCGTTTTAAGCATGCACATGCATCTTTTGGTAGACGCGGATGAAGTTTTCTGCAAAACCACAAGATGTGCATGCAAATGGTGCTTTTGGCAGAACGCGAACGTAGATTTCTACCAAACGACGTGCTAAGCATGCCGCTGCTGCTCTTTTTAGCACCCGCGCACGCATTTGTGCGAAAACGCGTTTTAAGCATGCACATGCATCTTTTGGTAGACGCGGATGATGTTTTCTGCAAAACCACAAGATGTGCATGCAAATGGTGCTTTTTGCAGAACGCGCACGTGGATTTCTACCAAACGACGTGCTAAGCATGCCGATGCTGCTCTTTTTAGCACCCGCGCACGCATTTGTGCGAAAACGCGTTTTAAGCATGCACATGCATCTTTTGGTAGACGCGGATGAAGTTTTCTGCAAAACCACAAGATGTGCATGCAAATGGTGCTTTTTGCAGAACGCGCACGTGGATTTCTACCAAACGACGTGCTAAGCATGCCGATGCTGCTCTTTTTAGGACCCGCGCACGCATTTGTGCGAAAACGCGTTTTAAGCATGCACATGCATCTTTTGGTAGACGCGGATGAAGTTTTCTGCAAAACCACAAGATGTGCATGCAAATGGTGCTTTTTGCAGAACGCGCACGTGGATTTCTACCAAACGACGTGCTAAGCATGCCGATGCTGCTCTTTTTAGCACCCGCGCACGGATCTGTGCGAAAACGCGTTTTAAGCATGCACATGCATCTTTTGGTAGACGCGGATGAAGTTTTCTGCAAAACCACAAGATGTGCATGCAAATGGTGCTTTTGGCAGAACGCGCACGTGGATTTCTACCAAACGACGTGCTAAGCATGCCGATGCTGCTCTTTTTAGCACCCGCGCACGCATTTGTGCGAAAACGCGTTTTAAGCATGCACATGCATCTTTTGGTAGACGCGGATGAAGTTTTCTGCAAAACCACAAGATGTGCATGCAAATGGTGCTTTTGGCAGAACGCGCACGTGGATTTCTACCAAACGACGTGCTAAGCATGCCGATGCTGCTCTTTTTAGCACCCGCGCACGCATTTGTGCGAAAACGCGTTTTAAGCATGCACATGCATCTTTTGGTAGACGCGGATGAAGTTTTCTGCAAAACCACAAGATGTGCATGCAAATGGTGCTTTTTGCAGAACGCGCACGTGGATTTCTACCAGACGACGTGCTAAGCATGCCGATACTGCTCTTTTCAGCAGCCGCGCACGGATTTGTGCGAAAACGCGTTTTAAGCATGCACATGCATCTTTTGGTAGACGCGGATGAAGTTTTCTGCAAAACCACAAGATGTGCATGCAAATGGTGCTTTTGGCAGAACGCGCACGTAGATTTCTACCAAACGACGTGCTAAGCATGCCGCTGCTGCTCTTTTTAGCACCCGCGCACGCATTTGTGCGAAAACGCGTTTTAAGCATGCACATGCATCTTTTGGTAGACGCGGATGATGTTTTCTGCAAAACCACAAGATGTGCATGCAAATGGTGCTTTTTGCAGAACGCGCACGTGGATTTCTACCAAACGACGTGCTAAGCATGCCGATGCTGCTCTTTTTAGCACCCGCGCACGCATTTGTGCGAAAACGCGTTTTAAGCATGCACATGCATCTTTTGGTAGACGCGGATGAAGTTTTCTGCAAAACCACAAGATGTGCATGCAAATGGTGCTTTTTGCAGAACGCGCACGTGGATTTCTACCAAACGACGTGCTAAGCATGCCGATGCTGCTCTTTTTAGGACCCGCGCACGCATTTGTGCGAAAACGCGTTTTAAGCATGCACATGCATCTTTTGGTAGACGCGGATGAAGCTTTCTGCAAAACCACAAGATGTGCATGCAAATGGTGATTTTTGCAGAACGCGCACGTGGATTTCTACCAAACGACGTGCTAAGCATGCCGATGCTGCTCTTTTTAGCACCGGCGCACGGATTTGTGCGAAAACGCGTTTTAAGCATGCACATGCATCTTTTGGTAGACGCGGATGAAGTTTTCTGCAAAACCACAAGATGTGCATGCAAATGGTGCTTTTGGCAGAACGCGCACGTGGATTTCTACCAAACGACGTGCTATGCATGCCGATGCTGCTCTTTTTAGCACCCGCGCACGCATTTGTGCGAAAATGCGTTTTAAGCATGCACATGCATCTTTTGGTAGACGCGGATGAAGTTTTCTGCAAAACCACAAGATGTGCATGGAAATGGTGCTTTTGGCAGAACGCGCACGTGGATTTCTACCAAACGACGTGCTAAGCATGCCGATGCTGCTCTTTTTAGCACCCGCGCACGGATTTGTGCGAAAACGCGTTTTAAGCATGCACATGCATCTTTTGGTAGACGCGGATGAAGTTTTCTGCAAAACCACAAGATGCGCATGCAAATGGTGCTTTTGGCAGAACGCGCACGTAGATTTCTACCCAACGAGGTGCTAAGCATGCCGCTGCTGCTCTTTTTAGCACCCGCGCACGCACTTGTGCGAAAACGCGTTTTAAGCATGCACATGTATCTTTTGGTAGACGCGGATGAAGTTTTCTGCAAAACCACGAGATGTGCATGCAAATGGTGCTTTTTGCAGAACGCGCACGTGGATTTCTACCAAACGACGTGCTAAGCATGCCGATGCTGCTATTTTTAGCACCCGCGCACGCATTTGTGCGAAAACGCGTTTTAAGCATGCACATGCATCTTTTGGTAGACGCGGATGAAGTTTTCTGCAAAACCACAAGATGTGCATGCAAATGGTGTTTTTTGCAGAACGCGCACGTGGATTTCTACCAAACGACGTGCTAAGCATGCCGATGCTGCTCTTTTTAGCACCCGCGCACGCATTTGTGCGAAAACGCGTTTTAAGCATGCACATGCATCTTTTGGTAGCCGCGGATGAAGTTTTCTGCAAAACCACAAGATGTGCATGCAAATGGTGTTTTTTTGCAGAACGCGCACGTGGATTTCTACCAAACCACGTGCTAAGCATGCCGATGCTGCTCATTTTAGCACCCGCGCACGGATTTGTGCGAAAACGCGTTTTAAGCATGCACATGCATCGTTTGGTAGACGCGGATGAAGTTTTCTGCAAAACCACAAGATGTGCATGCAAATGGTGCTTTTTGCAGAACGCGCACGTGGATTTCTACCAAACGACGTGCTAAGCATGCCGATGCTGCTCTTTTTAGCACCCGCGCACGCATTTGTGCGAAAACGCGTTTTAAGCATGCACATGCATCTTTTGGTAGACGCGGATGAAGTTTTCTGCAAAACCACAAGATGTGCATGCAAATGGTGCTTTTTGCAGAACGCGCACGTGGATTTCTACCAAACGACGTGCTAAGCATGCCGATGCTGCTCTTTTTAGCACCCGCGCACGCATTTGTGCGAAAACGCGTTTTAAGCATGCACATGCATCTTTTGGTAGACGCGGATGAAGTTTTCTGCAAAACCACAAGATGTGCATGCAAATGGTGCTTTTTGCAGAACGCGCACGTGGATTTCTACCAAACGACGTGCTAAGCATGCCGATGCTGCTCTTTTTAGCACCCGCGCACGGATTTGTGCGAAAACGCGTTTTAAGCATGCACATGCATCGTTTGGTAGACGCGGATGAAGTTTTCTGCAAAACCACAAGATGTGCATGCAAATGGTGCTTTTTGCAGAACGCGCACGTGGATTTCTACCAAACGACGTGCCAAGCATGCCGATGCTGCTCTTTTTAGCACCCGCGCACGCATTTGTGCGAAAACGCGTTTTAAGCATGCACATACATCTTTTGGTAGACGCGGATGAAGTTTTCTGCAAAACCACAAGATGTGCATGCAAATGGTGCTTTTTGCAGAACGCGCACGTGGATTTCTACCAAACGACGTGCTAAGCATGCCGATGCTGCTCATTTTAGCACCCGCGCACGGATTTGTGCGAAAACGCGTTTTAAGCATGCACATGCATCTTTTGGTAGACGCGGATGAAGTTTTCTGCAAAACCACAAGATGTGCATGCAAATGGTGCTTTTTGCAGAACGCGCACGTGGATTTCTACCAAACGACGTGCTAAGCATGCCGATGCTGCTCTTTTTAGCACCCGCGCACGCATTTGTGCGAAAACGCGTTTTAAGCATGCACATGCATCTTTTGGTAGACGCGGATGAAGTTTGCTGCAAAACCACAAGATGTGCATGCAAATGGTGCTTTTTGCAGAACGCGCACGAGGATTTCTACCAAACGACGTGCTAAGCATGCCGATGCTGCTCTTTTTAGCACCCGCGCACGCATTTGTGCGAAAACGTGTTTTAAGCATGCACATGCATCTTTTTGTAGACGCGGATGAAGTTTTCTGCAAAACCACAAGATGTGCATGCAAATGGTGCTTTTTGCAGAACGCGCACGTGGATTTCTACCAAACGACGTGCTAAGCATGCCGATGCTGCTCTTTTTAGCACCCGCGCACGCATTTGTGCGAAAACGCGTTTTAAGCATGCACATGCATCTTTTGGTAGACGCGGATGAAGTTTTCTGCAAAACCACAAGATGTGCATGCAAATGGTGCTTTTGGCAGAACGCGCACGTGGATTTCTACCAAACGACGTGCTAAGCATGCCGATGCTGCTCTTTTTAGCACCCGCGCACGCATTTGTGCGAAAACGCGTTTTAAGCATGCACATGCATCTTTTGGTAGACGCGGATGAAGTTTTCTGCAAAACCACAAGATGTGCATGCAAATGGTGCTTTTGGCAGAACGCGCACGTGGATTTCTACCAAACGACGTGCTAAGCATGCCGATGCTGCTCTTTTTAGCACCCGCGCACGGATTTGTGCGAAAACGCGTTTTAAGCATGCACATGCATCTTTTGGTAGACGCGGTTGAAGTTTTCTGCAAAACCACAAGATGTGCATGCAAATGGTGCTTTTGGCAGAACGCGCACGTAGATTTCTACCCAAAGACGTGCTAAGCATGCCGCTGCTGCTCTTTTTAGCACCCGCGCACGCACTTGTGCGAAAACGCGTTTTAAGCATGCACATGCATCTTTTGGTAGACGCGGATGAAGTTTTCTGCAAAACCACGAGATGTGCATGCAAATGGTGCTTTTTGCAGAACGCGCACGTGGATTTCTACCAAACGACGTGCTAAGCATGCCGATGCTGCTATTTTTAGCACCCGCGCACGCATTTGTGCGAAAACGCGTTTTAAGCATGCACATGCATCTTTTGGTAGACGCGGATGAAGTTTTCTGCAAAACCACAAGATGTGCATGCAAATGGTGCTTTTTGCAGAACGCGCACGTGGATTTCTACCAAACGACGTGCTAAGCATGCCGATGCTACTCTTTTTAGCACCCGCGCACGCATTTGTGCGAAAACGCGTTTTAAGCATGCACATGCATCTTTTGGTAGACGCGGATGAAGTTTTCTGCAAAACCACAAGATGTGCATGCAAATGGTGCTTTTTGCAGAACGCGCACGTGGATTTCTACCAAACAACGTGCTAAGCATGCCGATGCTGCTTTTTTAGCACCCGCGCACGCATTTGTGCAAAAACGCGTTTTAAGCATGCACATGCATCTTTTGGTAGACGCGGATGAAGTTTTCTGCAAAACCACAAGATGTGCATGCAAATGGTGCTTTTGGCAGAACGCGCACGTGGATTTCTACCAAACGACGTGCTAAGCATGCCGATGCTGCTCTTTTTAGCACCCGCGCACGCATTTGTGCGAAAACGCGTTTTAAGCATGCACATGCATCTTTTGGTAGACGCGGATGAAGTTTTCTGCAAAACCACAAGATGTGCATGCAAATGGTGTTTTTTGCAGAACGCGCACGTGGATTTCTACCAAACGACGTGCTAAGCATGCCGATGCTGCTCATTTTAGCACCCGCGCACGGATTTGTGCGAAAACGCGTTTTAAGCATGCACATGCATCGTTTGGTAGACGCGGATGAAGTTTTCTGCAAAACCACAAGATGTGCATGCAAATGGTGCTTTTTGCAGAACGCGCACGTGGATTTCTACCAAACGACGTGCTAAGCATGCCGATGCTGCTCTTTTTAGCACCCGCGCACGCATTTGTGCGAAAACGCGTTTTAAGCATGCACATACATCTTTTGGTAGACGCGGATGAAGTTTTCTGCAAAACCACAAGATGTGCATGCAAATGGTGCTTTTTGCAGAACGCGCACGTGGATTTCTACCAAACGACGTGCTAAGCATGCCGATGCTGCTCTTTTTAGCACCCGCGCACGCATTTGTGCGAAAACGCGTTTTAAGCATGCACATGCATCTTTTGGTAGACGCGGATGAAGTTTTCTGCAAAACCACAAGATGTGCATGCAAATGGTGCTTTTTGCAGAACGCGCACGTGGATTTCTACCAAACGACGTGCTAAGCATGCCGATGCTGCTCTTTTTAGCACCCGCGCACGCATTTGTGCGAAAACGCGTTTTAAGCATGCACATGCATCTTTTGGTAGACGCGGATGAAGTTTTCTGCAAAACCACAAGATGTGCATGCAAATGGTGCTTTTTGCAGAACGCGCACGTGGATTTCTACCAAACAACATGCTAAGCATGCCGATGCTGCTCTTTTTAGCACCCGCGCACGCATTTGTGCGAAAACGCGTTTTAAGCATGCACATGCATCTTTTGGTAGACGCGGATGAAGTTTTCTGCAAAACCACAAGATGTGCATGCAAATGGTGCTTTTTGCAGAACGCGCACGTGGATTTCTACCAAACGACGTGCTAAGCATGCCGATGCTGCTCTTTTTAGCACCCGCGCACGCATTTGTGCGAAAACGCGTTTTAAGCATGCACATGCATCTTTTGGTAGACGCGGATGAAGTTTTCTGCAAAACCACAAGATGTGCATGCAAATGGTGCTTTTTGCAGAACGCGCACGTGGATTTCTACCAAACGACGTGCTAAGCATGCCGATGCTGCTCTTTGTAGCACCCGCGCACGGATTTGTGCGAAAACGCGTTTTAAGCATGCACATGCATCTTTTGGTAGACGCGGATGAAGTTTTCTGCAAAACCACAAGATGTGCATGCAAATGGTGTTTTTTGCAGAACGCGCACGTGGATTTCTACCAAACGACGTGCTAAGCATGCCGATGTTGCTCTTTTTAGCACCCGCGCACGCATTTGTGCGAAAACGCGTTTTAAGCATGCACATGCATCTTTTGGTAGACGCGGATGAAGTTTTCTGCAAAACCACAAGATGTGCATGCAAATGGTGTTTTTTGCAGAACGCGCACGTGGATTTCTACCAAACGACGTGCTAAGCATGCCGATGCTGCTCATTTTAGCACCCGCGCACGGATTTGTACGAAAACGCGTTTTAAGCATACACATGCATCGTTTGGTAGACGCGGATGAAGTTTTCTGCAAAACCACAAGATGTGCATGCAAATGGTGCTTTTTGCAGAACGCGCACGTGGATTTCTACCAAACGACGTGCTAAGCATGCCGATGCTGCTCTTTTTAGCACCCGCGCACGCATTTGTGCAAAAACGCGTTTTAAGCATGCACATGCATCTTTTGGTAGACGCGGATGAAGTTTTCTGCAAAACCACAAGATGTGCATGCAAATGGTGCTTTTTGCAGAACGCGCACGTGGATTTCTACCAAACGACGTGCTAAGCATGCCGATGCTGCTCTTTTCAGCACCCGCGCACGGATTTGTGCGAAAACGCGTTTTAAGCATGCACATGCATCTTTTGGTAGACGCGGATGAAGTTTTCTGCAAAACCACAAGATGTGCATGCAAATGGTGCTTTTGGCAGAACGCGCACGTAGATTTCTACCAAACGACGTGCTAAGCATGCCGCTGCTGCTCTTTTTAGCACCCGCGCACGCATTTGTGCGAAAACGCGTTTTAAGCATGCACATGCATCTTTTGGTAGACGCGGATGATGTTTTCTGCAAAACCACAAGATGTGCATGCAAATGGTGCTTTTTGCAGAACGCGCACGTGGATTTCTACCAAACGACGTGCTAAGCATGCCGATGCTGCTCTTTTTAGCACCCGCGCACGCATTTGTGCGAAAACGCGTTTTAAGCATGCACATGCATCTTTTGGTAGACGCGGATGAAGTTTTCTGCAAAACCACAAGATGTGCATGCAAATGGTGCTTTTTGCAGAACGCGCACGTGGATTTCTACCAAACGACGTGCTAAGCATGCCGATGCTGCTCTTTTTAGGACCCGCGCACGCATTTGTGCGAAAACGCGTTTTAAGCATGCACATGCATCTTTTGGTAGACGCGGATGAAGTTTTCTGCAAAACCACAAGATGTGCATGCAAATGGTGCTTTTTGCAGAACGCGCACGTGGATTTCTACCAAACGACGTGCTAAGCATGCCGATGCTGCTCTTTTTAGCACCCGCGCACGGATTTGTGCGAAAACGCGTTTTAAGCATGCACATGCATCTTTTGGTAGACGCGGATGAAGTTTTCTGCAAAACCACAAGATGTGCATGCAAATGGTGCTTTTGGCAGAACGCGCACGTGGATTTCTACCAAACGACGTGCTAAGCATGCCGATGCTGCTCTTTTTAGCACCCGCGCACGCATTTGTGCGAAAACGCGTTTTAAGCATGCACATGCATCTTTTGGTAGACGCGGATGAAGTTTTCTGCAAAACCACAAGATGTGCATGCAAATGGTGCTTTTGGCAGAACGCGCACGTGGATTTCTACCAAACGACGTGCTAAGCATGCCGATGCTGCTCTTTTTAGCACCCGCGCACGGATTTGTGCGAAAACGCGTTTTAAGCATGCACATGCATCTTTTGTTAGACGCGGATGTAGTTTTCTGCAAAACCACAAGATGTGCATGCACATGCATCTTTTGTTAGACGCGGATGAAGTTTTCTGAAAAACCACAAGATGTGCATGCAAATGGTGCTTTTGGCAGAACGCGCACGTAGATTTCTACCCAACGACGTGCTAAGCATGCCGCTGCTGCTCTTTTTAGCACCCGCGCACGCACTTGTGCGAAAACGCGTTTTAAGCATGCACATGCATCTTTTGGTAGACGCGGATGAAGTTTTCTGCAAAACCACAAGATGTGCATGCAAATGGTGCTTTTTGCAGAACGCGCAGGTGGATTTCTACCAAACGACGTGCTAAGCATGCCGATGCTGCTATTTTTAGCACCCGCGCACGCATTTGTGCGAAAACGCGTTTTAAGCATGCACATGCATCTTTTGGTAGACGCGGATGAAGTTTTCTGCAAAACCACAAGATGTGCATGCAAATGGTGCTTTTTGCAGAACGCGCACGTGGATTTCTACCAAACGACGTGCTAAGCATGCCGATGCTGCTCTTTTTAGCACCCGCGCACGGATTTGTGCGAAAACGCGTTTTAAGCATGCACATGCATCTTTTGGTAGACGCGGATGAAGTTTTCTGCAAAACCACAAGATGTGCATGCAAATGGTGCTTTTAGCAGAACGCGCACGTGGATTTCTACCAAACGACGTGCTAAGCATGCCGATGCTGCTCTTTTTAGCACCCGCGCACGCATTTGTGCGAAAACGCGTTTTAAGCATGCACATGCATCTTTTGGTAGACGCGGATGAAGTTTTCTGCAAAACCACAAGATGTGCATGCAAATGGTGCTTTTTGCAGAACGCGCACGTGGATTTCTACCAAACGACGTGCTAAGCATGCCGATGCTGCTCTTTTCAGCACCCGCGCACGGATTTGTGCGAAAACGCGTTTTAAGCATGCACATGCATCTTTTGGTAGACGCGGATGAAGTTTTCTGCAAAACCACAAGATGTGCATGCAAATGGTGCTTTTGGCAGAACGCGCACGTAGATTTCTACCAAACGACGTGCTAAGCATGCCGCTGCTGCTCTTTTTAGGACCCGCGCACGCATTTGTGCGAAAACGCGTTTTAAGCATGCCCATGCATCTTTTGGTAGACGCGGATGAAGTTTTCTGCAAAACCACAAGATGTGCATGCAAATGGTGCTTTTTGCAGAACGCGCACGTGGATTTCTACCAAAGGACGTGCTAAGCATGCCGATGCTGCTCTTTTTAGCACCCGCGCACGCATTTGTGCGAAAACGCGTTTTAAGCATGCACATGCATCTTTTGGTAGACGCGGATGAAGTTTTCTGCAAAACCACAAGATGTGCATGCAAATGGTGCTTTTTGCAGAACGCGCACGTGGATTTCTACCAAACGACGTGCTAAGCATGCCGATGCTGCTCTTTTTAGCACCCGCGCACGCATTTGTGCGAAAACGCGTTTTAAGCATGCACATGCATCTTTTGGTAGACGCGGATGAAGTTTTCTGCAAAACCACAAGATGTGCATGCAAATGGTGCTTTTTGCAGAACGCGCACGTGGATTTCTACCAAACGACGTGCTAAGCATGCCGATGCTGCTCTTTTTAGCACCCGCGCACGGATTTGTGCGAAAACGCGTTTTAAGCATGCACATGCATCTTTTGGTAGACGCGGATGAAGTTTTCTGCAAAACCACAAGATGTGCATGCAAATGGTGCTTTTGGCAGAACGCGCACGTGGATTTCTACCAAACGACGTGCTAAGCATGCCGATGCTGCTCTTTTTAGCACCCGCGCACGCATTTGTGCGAAAACGCGTTTTAAGCATGCACATGTATCTTTTGGTAGACGCGGATGAAGTTTTCTGCAAAACCAAAGATGTGCATGCAAATGGTGCTTTTTCCAGAACGCGCACGTGGATTTCTACCAAACGACGTGCTAAGCATGCCGATGCTGCTCTTTTTAGCACCCGCGCACGGATTTGTGCGAAAACGCGTTTTAAGCATGCGCATGCATATTTTGGTAGACGCGGATGAAGTTTTCTGCAAAACCACAAGATGTGCATGCAAATGGTGCTTTTGGCAGAACGCGCACGTAGATTTCTACCAAACGACGTGCTAAGCATGCCGCTGCTGCTCTTTTTAGCACCCGCGCACGCATTTGTGCGAAAACGCGTTTTAAGCATGCACATGCATCTTTTGGTAGACGCGGATGAAGTTTTCTGCAAAACCACAAGATGTGCATGCAAATGGTGCTTTTTGCAGAACGCGCACGTGGATTTCTACCAAACGACGTGCTAAGCATGCCGATGCTGCTATTTTTAGCACCCGCGCACGCATTTGTGCGAAAACGCGTTTTAAGCATGCACATGCATCTTTTGGTAGACGCGGATGAAGTTTTCTGCAAAACCACAAGATGTGCATGCAAATGGTGCTTTTTGCAGAACGCGCACGTGGATTTCTACCAAACGACGTGCTAAGCATGCCGATGCTGCTCTTTTTAGCACCCGCGCACGCATTTGTGCGAAAATGCGTTTTAAGCATGCACATGCATCTTTTGGTAGACGCGGATGAAGTTTTCTGCAAAACCACAAGATGTGCATGCAAATGGTGCTTTTTGCAGAACACGCACGTGGATTTCTACCAAACAACGTGCTAAGCATGCCGATGCTGCTCTCTTTGGCACCCGCGCACGCATTTGTGCGAAAACGCGTTTTAAGCATGCACATGCATCTTTTGGTAGACGCGGATGAAGTTTTCTGCAAAACCACAAGATGTGCATGCAAATGGTGCTTTTGGCAGAACGCGCACGTAGATTTCTACCAAACGACGTGCTAAGCATGCCGCTGCTGCTCTTTTTAGGACCCGCGCACGCATTTGTGCGAAAACGCGTTTTAAGCATGCACATGCATCTTTTGGTAGACGCGGATGAAGTTTTCTGCAAAACCACAAGATGTGCATGCAAATGGTGCTTTTTGCAGAACGCGCACGTGGATTTCTACCAAACGACGTGCTAAGCATGCCGATGCTGCTCTTTTTAGCACCCGCGCACGCATTTGTGCGAAAACGCGTTTTAAGCATGCACATGCATCTTTTGGTAGACGCGGATGAAGTTTTCTGCAAAACCACAAGATGTGCATGCAAATGGTGCTTTTTGCAGAACGCGCACGTGGATTTCTACCAAACGACGTGCTAAGCATGCCGATGCTGCTCTTTTTAGCACCCGCGCACGCATTTGTGCGAAAACGCGTTTTAAGCATGCACATGCATCTTTTGGTAGACGCGGATGAAGTTTTCTGCAAAACCACAAGATGTGCATGCAAATGGTGCTTTTTGCAGAACGCGCACGTGGATTTCTACCAAACGACGTGCTAAGCATGCCGATGCTGCTCTTTTTAGCACCCGCGCACGGATTTGTGCGAAAACGCGTTTTAAGCATGCACATGCATCTTTTGGTAGACGCGGATGAAGTTTTCTGCAAAACCACAAGATGTGCATGCAAATGGTGCTTTTGGCAGAACGCGCACGTAGATTTCTACCAAACGACGTGCTAAGCATGCCGCTGCTGCTCTTTTTAGCACCCGCGCACGCATTTGTGCGAAAACGCGTTTTAAGCATGCACATGCATCTTTTGGTAGACGCGGATGAAGTTTTCTGCAAAACCACAAGATGTGCATGCAAATGGTGCTTTTTGCAGAACACGCACGTGGATTTCTACCAAACAACGTGCTAAGCATGCCGATGCTGCTCTCTTTAGCACCCGCGCACGCATTTGTGCGAAAACGCGTTTTAAGCATGCACATGCATCTTTTGGTAGACGCGGATGAAGTTTTCTGCAAAACCACAAGATGTGCATGCAAATGGTGCTTTTGGCAGAACGCGCACGTAGATTTCTACCAAACGACGTGCTAAGCATGCCGCTGCTGCTCTTTTTAGGACCCGCGCACGCATTTGTGCGAAAACGCGTTTTAAGCATGCACATGCATCTTTTGGTAGACGCGGATGAAGTTTTCTGCAAAACCACAAGATGTGCATGCAAATGGTGCTTTTTGCAGAACGCGCACGTGGATTTCTACCAAACGACGTGCTAAGCATGCCGATGCTGCTCTTTTTAGCACCCGCGCACGCATTTGTGCGAAAACGCGTTTTAAGCATGCACATGCATCTTTTGGTAGACGCGGATGAAGTTTTCTGCAAAACCACAAGATGTGCATGCAAATGGTGCTTTTTGCAGAACGCGCACGTGGATTTCTACCAAACGACGTGCTAAGCATGCCGATGCTGCTCTTTTTAGCACCCGCGCACGCATTTGTGCGAAAACGCGTTTTAAGCATGCACATGCATCTTTTGGTAGACGCGGATGAAGTTTTCTGCAAAACCACAAGATGTGCATGCAAATGGTGCTTTTTGCAGAACGCGCACGTGGATTTCTACCAAACGACGTGCTAAGCATGCCGATGCTGCTCTTTTTAGCACCCGCGCACGGATTTGTGCGAAAACGCGTTTTAAGCATGCACATGCATCTTTTGGTAGACGCGGATGAAGTTTTCTGCAAAACCACAAGATGTGCATGCAAATGGTGCTTTTGGCAGAACGCGCACGTGGATTTCTACCAAACGACGTGCTAAGCATGCCGATGCTGCTCTTTTTAGCACCCGCGCACGCATTTGTGCGAAAACGCGTTTTAAGCATGCACATGTATCTTTTGGTAGACGCGGATGAAGTTTTCTGCAAAACCACAAGATGTGCATGCAAATGGTGCTTTTTGCAGAACGCGCACGTGGATTTCTACCAAACGACGTGCTAAGCATGCCGCTGCTGCTCTTTTTAGCACCCGCGCACGCATTTGTGCGAAAACGCGTTTTAAGCATGCACATGCATCTTTTGGTAGACGCGGATGAAGTTTTCTGCAAAACCACAAGATAAGCATGCAAATGGTGCTTTTTGCAGAACGCGCACGTGGATTTCTACTAAACGACGTGCTAAGCATGCCGATGCTGCTATTTTTAGCACCCGCGCACGCATTTGTGCGAAAACGCGTTTTAAGCATGCACATGCATCTTTTGGTAGACGCGGATGAAGTTTTCTGCAAAACCACAAGATGTGCATGCAAATGGTGCTTTTTGCAGAACGCGCACGTGGATTTCTACCAAACGACGTGCTAAGCATGCCGATGCTGCTCTTTTTAGCACCCGCGCACGCATTTGTGCGAAAATGCGTTTTAAGCATGCACATGCATCTTTTGGTAGACGCGGATGAAGTTTTCTGCAAAACCACAAGATGTGCATGCAAATGGTGCTTTTTGCAGAACACGCACGTGGATTTCTACCAAACAACGTGCTAAGCATGCCGATGCTGCTCTCTTTAGCACCCGCGCACGCATTTGTGCGAAAACGCGTTTTAAGCATGCACATGCATCTTTTGGTAGACGCGGATGAAGTTTTCTGCAAAACCACAAGATGTGCATGCAAATGGTGCTTTTGGCAGAACGCGCACGTGGATTTCTACCAAACGACGTGCTAAGCATGCGGATGCTGCTCTTTTTAGCACCCGCGCACGCATTTGTGCGAAAACGCGTTTTAAGCATGCACATGCATCTTTTGGTAGACGCGGATGAAGTTTTCTGCAAAACCACAAGATGTGCATGCAAATGGTGCTTTTGGCAGAACGCGCACGTGGATTTCTACCAAACGACGTGCTAAGCATGCCGATACTGCTCATTTTAGCACCCGCGCACGCATTTGTGCGAAAACGCGTTTTAAGCATGCACATGCATCTTTTGGTAGACGCGGATGAAGTTTTCTGCAAAACCACAAGATGTGCATGCAAATGGTGCTTTTTACAGAACGCGCACGTGGATTTCTACCAAACGACGTGCTAAGCATGCCGATGCTGCTCTTTTTAGCACCCGCGCACGCATTTGTGCGAAAACGCGTTTTAAGCATGCACATGCATCTTTTGGTAGACGCGGATGAAGTTTTCTGCAAAACCACAAGATGTGCATGCAAATGGTGCTTTTTGCAGAACGCGCACGTGGATTTCTACCAAACGACGTGCTAAGCATGCCGATGCTGCTCTTTTTAGCACCCGCGCACGCATTTGTGCGAAAACGCGTTTTAAGCATGCACATGCATTTTTTGGTAGACGCGGATGAAGTTTTCTGCAAAACCACAAGATGTGCATGCAAATGGTGCTTTTTGCAGAACGCGCACGTGGATTTCTACCAAACGACGTGCTAAGCATGCCGATGCTGCTCTTTTTAGCACCCGCGCACGGATTTGTGCGAAAACGCGTTTTAAGCATGCACACGCATCTTTTGGTAGACGCGGATGAAGTTTTCTGCAAAACCACAAGATGTGCATGCAAATGGTGCTTTTAGCAGAACGCGCACGTGGATTTCTACCAAACGACGTGCTAAGCATGCCGATGCTGCTCTTTTTAGCACCCGCGCACGCATTTGTGCGAAAACGCGTTTTAAGCATGCACATGCATCTTTTGGTAGACGCGGATGAAGTTTTCTGCAAAACCACAAGATGTGCATGCAAATGGTGCTTTTTGCAGAACGCGCACGTGGATTTCTACCAAACGACGTGCTAAGCATGCCGATGCTGCTCTTTTTAGCACCCGCGCACGGATTTGTGCGAAAACGCGTTTTAAGCATGCACATGCATCTTTTGGTAGACGCGGATGAAGTTTTCTGCAAAACCACAAGATGTGCATGCAAATGGTGCTTTTGGCAGAACGCGCACGTGGATTTCTACCAAACGACGTGCTAAGCATGCCGATGCTGCTCTTTTTAGCACCCGCGCACGCATTTGTGCGAAAACGCGTTTTAAGCATGCACATGTATCTTTTGGTAGACGCGGATGAAGTTTTCTGCAAAACCACAAGATGTGCATGCAAATGGTGCTTTTTGCAGAACGCGCACGTGGATTTCTACCAAACGACGTGCTAAGCATGCCGATGCTGCTCTTTTTAGCACCCGCGCACGGATTTGTGCGAAAACGCGTTTTAAGCATGCGCATGCATATTTTGGTAGACGCGGATGAAGTTTTCTGCAAAACCACAAGATGTGCATGCAAATGGTGCTTTTGGCAGAACGCGCACGTAGATTTCTACCAAACGACGTGCTAAGCATGCCGCTGCTGCTCTTTTTAGCACCCGCGCACGCATTTGTGCGAAAACGCGTTTTAAGCATGCACATGCATCTTTTGGTAGACGCGGATGAAGTTTTCTGCAAAACCACAAGATGTGCATGCAAATGGTGCTTTTTGCAGAACGCGCACGTGGATTTCTACCAAACGACGTGCTAAGCATGCCGATGCTGCTATTTTTAGCACCCGCGCACGCATTTGTGCGAAAACGCGTTTTAAGCATGCACATGCATCTTTTGGTAGACGCGGATGAAGTTTTCTGCAAAACCACAAGATGTGCATGCAAATGGTGCTTTTTGCAGAACGCGCACGTGGATTTCTACCAAACGACGTGCTAAGCATGCCGATGCTGCTCTTTTTAGCACCCGCGCACGCATTTGTGCGAAAATGCGTTTTAAGCATGCACATGCATCTTTTGGTAGACGCGGATGAAGTTTTCTGCAAAACCACAAGATGTGCATGCAAATGGTGCTTTTTGCAGAACACGCACGTGGATTTCTACCAAACAACGTGCTAAGCATGCCGATGCTGCTCTCTTTAGCACCCGCGCACGCATTTGTGCGAAAACGCGTTTTAAGCATGCACATGCATCTTTTGGTAGACGCGGATGAAGTTTTCTGCAAAACCACAAGATGTGCATGCAAATGGTGCTTTTGGCAGAACGCGCACGTGGATTTCTACCAAACGACGTGCTAAGCATGCCGATGCTGCTCTTTTTAGCACCCGCGCACGCATTTGTGCGAAAACGCGTTTTAAGCATGCACATGCATCTTTTGGTAGACGCGGATGAAGTTTTCTGCAAAACCACAAGATGTGCATGCAAATGGTGCTTTTTGCAGAACGCGCACGTGGATTTCTACCAAACGACGTGCTAAGCATGCCGATGCTGCTCATTTTAGCACCCGCGCACGCATTTGTGCGAAAACGCGTTTTAAGCATGCACATGCATCTTTTGGTAGACGCGGATGAAGTTTTCTGCAAAACCACAAGATGTGCATGCAAATGGTGCTTTTAGCAGAACGCGCACGTGGATTTCTACCAAACGACGTGCTAAGCATGCCGATGCTGCTCTTTTTAGCACCCGCGCACGCATTTGTGCGAAAACGCGTTTTAAGCATGCACATGCATCTTTTGGTAGACGCGGATGAAGTTTTCTGCAAAACCACAAGATGTGCATGCAAATGGTGCTTTTTGCAGAACGCGCACGTGGATTTCTACCAAACGACGTGCTAAGCATGCCGATGCTGCTCTTTTCAGCACCCGCGCACGGATTTGTGCGAAAACGCGTTTTAAGCATGCACATGCATCTTTTGGTAGACGCGGATGAAGTTTTCTGCAAAACCACAAGATGTGCATGCAAATGGTGCTTTTGGCAGAACGCGCACGTAGATTTCTACCAAACGACGTGCTAAGCATGCCGCTGCTGCTCTTTTTAGGACCCGCGCACGCATTTGTGCGAAAACGCGTTTTAAGCATGCACATGCATCTTTTGGTAGACGCGGATGAAGTTTTCTGCAAAACCACAAGATGTGCATGCAAATGGTGCTTTTTGCAGAACGCGCACGTGGATTTCTACCAAACGACGTGCTAAGCATGCCGATGCTGCTCTTTTTAGCACCCGCGCACGCATTTGTGCGAAAACGCGTTTTAAGCATGCACATGCATCTTTTGGTAGACGCGGATGAAGTTTTCTGCAAAACCACAAGATGTGCATGCAAATGGTGCTTTTTGCAGAACGCGCACGTGGATTTCTACCAAACGACGTGCTAAGCATGCCGATGCTGCTCTTTTTAGCACCCGCGCACGCATTTGTGCGAAAACGCGTTTTAAGCATGCACATGCATCTTTTGGTAGACGCGGATGAAGTTTTCTGCAAAACCACAAGATGTGCATGCAAATGGTGCTTTTTGCAGAACGCGCACGTGGATTTCTACCAAACGACGTGCTAAGCATGCCGATGCTGCTCTTTTTAGCACCCGCGCACGGATTTGTGCGAAAACGCGTTTTAAGCATGCACATGCATCTTTTGGTAGACGCGGATGAAGTTTTCTGCAAAACCACAAGATGTGCATGCAAATGGTGCTTTTGGCAGAACGCGCACGTGGATTTCTACCAAACGACGTGCTAAGCATGCCGATGCTGCTCTTTTTAGCACCCGCGCACGCATTTGTGCGAAAACGCGTTTTAAGCATGCACATGTATCTTTTGGTAGACGCGGATGAAGTTTTCTGCAAAACCACAAGATGTGCATGCAAATGGTGCTTTTTGCAGAACGCGCACGTGGATTTCTACCAAACGACGTGCTAAGCATGCCGATGCTGCTCTTTTTAGCACCCGCGCACGGATTTGTGCGAAAACGCGTTTTAAGCATGCACATGCATCGTTTGGTAGACGCGGATGAAGTTTTCTGCAAAACCACAAGATGTGCATGCAAATGGTGCTTTTTGCAGAACGCGCACGTGGATTTCTACCAAACGACGTGCTAAGCATGCCGATGCTGCTCTTTTTAGCACCCGCGCACGCATTTGTGCGAAAACGCGTTTTAAGCATGCACATGCATCTTTTGGTAGACGCGGATGAAGTTTTCTGCAAAACCACAAGATGTGCATGCAAATGGTGCTTTTTACAGAACGCGCACGTGGATTTCTACCAAACGACGTGCTAAGCATGCCGATGCTGCTCTTTTTAGCACCCGCGCACGCATTTGTGCGAAAACGCGTTTTAAGCATGCACATGCATCTTTTGGTAGACGCGGATGAAGTTTTCTGCAAAACCACAAGATGTGCATGCAAATGGTGCTTTTTGCAGAACGCGCACGTGGATTTCTACCAAACGACGTGCTAAGCATGCCGATGCTGCTCTTTTTTGCACCCGCGCACGCATTTGTGCGAAAACGCGTTTTAAGCATGCACATGCATCTTTTGGTAGACGCGGATGAAGTTTTCTGCAAAACCACAAGATGTGCATGCAAATGGTGCTTTTTGCAGAACGCGCACGTGGATTTCTACCAAACGACGTGCTAAGCATGCCGATGCTGCTCTTTTCAGCACCCGCGCACGGATTTGTGCGAAAACGCGTTTTAAGCATGCACATGCATCTTTTGGTAGACGCGGATGAAGTTTTCTGCAAAACCACAAGATGTGCATGCAAATGGTGCTTTTGGCAGAACGCGCACGTAGATTTCTACCAAACGACGTGCTAAGCATGCCGCTGCTGCTCTTTTTAGGACCCGCGCACGCATTTGTGCGAAAACGCGTTTTAAGCATGCACATGCATCTTTTGGTAGACGCGGATGAAGTTTTCTGCAAAACCACAAGATGTGCATGCAAATGGTGCTTTTTGCAGAACGCGCACGTGGATTTCTACCAAACGACGTGCTAAGCATGCCGATGCTGCTCTTTTTAGCACCCGCGCACGCATTTGTGCGAAAACGCGTTTTAAGCATGCACATGCATCTTTTGGTAGACGCGGATGAAGTTTTCTGCAAAACCACAAGATGTGCATGCAAATGGTGCTTTTTGCAGAACGCGCACGTGGATTTCTACCAAACGACGTGCTAAGCATGCCGATGCTGCTCTTTTTAGCACCCGCGCACGCATTTGTGCGAAAACGCGTTTTAAGCATGCACATGCATCTTTTGGTAGACGCGGATGAAGTTTTCTGCAAAACCACAAGATGTGCATGCAAATGGTGCTTTTTGCAGAACGCGCACGTGGATTTCTACCAAACGACGTGCTAAGCATGCCGATGCTGCTCTTTTTAGCACCCGCGCACGGATTTGTGCGAAAACGCGTTTTAAGCATGCACATGCATCTTTTGGTAGACGCGGATGAAGTTTTCTGCAAAACCACAAGATGTGCATGCAAATGGTGCTTTTGGCAGAACGCGCACGTGGATTTCTACCAAACGACGTGCTAAGCATGCCGATGCTGCTCTTTTTAGCACCCGCGCACGCATTTGTGCGAAAACGCGTTTTAAGCATGCACATGTATCTTTTGGTAGACGCGGATGAAGTTTTCTGCAAAACCACAAGATGTGCATGCAAATGGTGCTTTTTGCAGAACGCGCACGTGGATTTCTACCAAACGACGTGCTAAGCATGCCGATGCTGCTCTTTTTAGCACCCGCGCACGGATTTGTGGGAAAACGCGTTTTAGGCATGCGCATGCATATTTTGGTAGACGCGGATGAAGTTTTCTGCAAAACCACAAGATGTGCATGCAAATGGTGCTTTTGGCAGAACGCGCACGTAGATTTCTACCAAACGACGTGCTAAGCATGCCGCTGCTGCTCTTTTTAGCACCCGCGCACGCATTTGTGCGAAAACGCGTTTTAAGCATGCACATGCATCTTTTGGTAGACGCGGATGAAGTTTTCTGCAAAACCACAAGATGTGCATGCAAATGGTGCTTTTTGCAGAACGCGCACGTGGATTTCTACCAAACGACGTGCTAAGCATGCCGATGCTGCTCTTTTTAGCACCCGCGCACGCATTTGTGCGAAAATGCGTTTTAAGCATGCACATGCATCTTTTGGTAGACGCGGATGAAGTTTTCTGCAAAACCACAAGATGTGCATGCAAATGGTGCTTTTTGCAGAACACGCACGTGGATTTCTACCAAACAACGTGCTAAGCATGCCGATGCTGCTCTCTTTAGCACCCGCGCACGCATTTGTGCGAAAACGCGTTTTAAGCATGCACATGCATCTTTTGGTAGACGCGGATGAAGTTTTCTGCAAAACCACAAGATGTGCATGCAAATGGTGCTTTTGGCAGAACGCGCACGTGGATTTCTACCAAACGACGTGCTAAGCATGCCGATGCTGCTCTTTTTAGCGCCCGCGCACGCATTTGTGCGGAAACGCGTTTTAAGCATGCACATGCATCTTTTGGTAGACGCGGATGAAGTTTTCTGCAAAACCACAAGATGTGCATGCAAATGGTGCTTTTGGCAGAACGCGCACGTGGATTTCTACCAAACGACGTGCTAAGCATGCCGATGCTGCTCATTTTAGCACCCGCGCACGCATTTGTGCGAAAACGCGTTTTAAGCATGCACATGCATCTTTTGGTAGACGCGGATGAAGTTTTCTGCAAAACCACAAGATGTGCATGCAAATGGTGCTTTTTACAGAACGCGCACGTGGATTTCTACCAAACGACGTGCTAAGCATGCCGATGCTGCTATTTTTAACACCCGCGCACGCATTTGTGCGAAAACGCGTTTTAAGCATGCACATGCATCTTTTGGTAGACGCGGATGAAGTTTTCTGCAAAACCACAAGATGTGCATGCAAATGGTGCTTTTTGCAGAACGCGCACGTGGATTTCTACCAAACGACGTGCTAAGCATGCTGATGCTGCTCTTTTTAGCACCCGCGCACGCATTTGTGCGAAAACGCGTTTTAAGCATGCACATGCATCTTTTGGTAGACGCGGATGAAGTTTTCTGCAAAACCACAAGATGTGCATGCAAATGGTGTTTTTTGCAGAACGCGCACGTGGATTTCTACCAAACGACGTGCTAAGCATGCCGATGCTGCTCTTTTTAGCACCCGCGCACGCATTTGTGCGAAAACGCGTTTTAAGCATGCACATGCATCTTTTGGTAGACGCGGATGAAGTTTTCTGCAAAACCACAAGCTGTGCATGCAAATGGTGCTTTTTGCAGAACGCGCACGTGGATTTCTACCAAACGACGTGCTAAGCTTGCCGATGCTGCTCTTTTTAGCACCCGCGCACGGATTTGTGCGAAAACGCGTTTTAAGCATGCACATGCATCTTTTGGTAGACGCGGATGAAGTTTTCTGCAAAACCACAAGATGTGCATGCAAATGGTGCTTTTGGCAGAACGCGCACGTGGATTTCTACCAAACGACGTGCTAAGCATGCCGATGCTGCTCTTTTTAGCAACCGCGCACGCATTTGTGCGAAAACGCGTTTTAAGCATGCACATGCATCTTTTGGTAGACGCGGATGAAGTTTTCTGCAAAACCACAAGATGTGCATGCAAATGGTGCTTTTTGCAGAACGCGCACGTGGATTTCTACCAAACGACGTGCTAAGCATGCCGATGCTGCTCTTTTTAGCACCCGCGCACGGATTTGTGCGAAAACGCGTTTTAAGCATGCACATGCATCTTTTGGTAGACGCGGATGAAGTTTTCTGAAAAACCACAAGATGTGCATGCAAATGGTGCTTTTGGCAGAACGCGCACGTAGATTTCTACCAAACGACGTGCTAAGCATGCCGATGCTGCTCTTTTTAGCACCCGCGCACGCATTTGTGCGAAAACGCGTTTTAAGCATGCACATGCATCTTTTGGTAGACGCGGATGAAGTTTTCTGCAAAACCACAAGATGTGCATGCAAATGGTGCTTTTTGCAGAACGCGCACGTGGATTTCTACCAAACGACGTGCTAAGCATGCCGATGCTGCTCTTTTTAGCACCCGCGCACGGATTTGTGCGAAAACGCGTTTTAAGCATGCACATGCATCTTTTGGTAGACGCGGATGAAGTTTTCTGCAAAACCACAAGATGTGCATGCAAATGGTGCTTTTGGCAGAACGCGCACGTGGATTTCTACCAAACGACGTGCTAAGCATGCCGATGCTGCTATTTTTAGCACCCGCGCACGCATTTGTGCGAAAACGCGTTTTAAGCATGCACATGCATCTTTTGGTAGACGCGGATGAAGTTTTCTGCAAAACCACAAGATGTGCATGCAAATGGTGCTTTTGGCAGAACGCGCACGTGGATTTCTACCAAACGACGTGCTAAGCATGCCGATGCTGCTCTTTTTAGCACCCGCGCACGCATTTGTGCGAAAACGCGTTTTAAGCATGCACATGCATCTTTTGGTAGACGCGGATGAAGTTTTCTGCAAAACCACAAGATGTGCATGCAAATGGTGCTTTTTGCAGAACGCGCTCGTGGATTTCTACCAAACGACGTGCTAAGCATGCCGATGCTGCTCTTTTTAGCACCCGTGCACGCATTTGTCCGAAAACGCGTTTTAAGCATGCACATGCATCTTTTGGTAGACGCGGATGAAGTTTTCTGCAAAACCACAAGATGTGCATGCAAATGGTGCTTTTTGCAGAACGCGCACGTGGATTTCTACCAAACGACGTGCTAAGCATGCCGATGCTGCTCTTTTTAGCACCCGCGCACGCATTTGTGCGAAAACGCGTTTTAAGCATGCACATGCATCTTTTGGTAGACGCGGAAAGTTTTCTGCAAAACCACAAGATGTGCATGCAAATGGTGCTTTTGGCAGAACGCGCACGTGGATTTCTACCGAACGACGTGCTAAGCATGCCGATGCTGCTCATTTTAGCACCCGCGCACGCATTTGTGCGAAAACGCGTTTTAAGCATGCACATGCATCTTTTGGTAGACGCGGATGAAGTTTTCTGCAAAACCACAAGATGTGCATGCAAATGGTGCTTTTTACAGAACGCGCACGTGGATTTCTACCAAACGACGTGCTAAGCATGCCGATGCTGCTATTTTTAGCACCCGCGCACGCATTTGTGCGAAAACGCGTTTTAAGCATGCACATGCATCTTTTGGTAGACGCGGATGAAGTTTTCTGCAAAACCACAAGTTGTGCATGCAAATGGTGCTTTTTGCAGAACGCGCACGTGGATTTCTACCAAACGACGTGCTAAGCATGCCGATGCTGCTCTTTTTAGCACCCGCGCACGCATTTGTGCGAAAACGCGTTTTAAGCATGCACATGCATCTTTTGGTAGACGCGGATGAAGTTTTCTGCAAAACCACAAGATGTGCATGCAAATGGTGTTTTTGCAGAACGCGCACGTGGATTTCTACCAAACGACGTGCTAAGCATGCCGATGCTGCTCTTTTTAGCACCCGCGCACGCATTTGTGCGAAAACGCGTTTTAAGCATGCACATGCATCTTTTGGTAGACGCGGATGAAGTTTTCTGCAAAACCACAAGTTGTGCATGCAAATGGTGCTTTTTGCAGAACGCGCACGTGGATTTCTACCAAACGACGTGCTAAGCTTGCCGATGCTGCTCTTTTTAGCACCCGCGCACGGATTTGTGCGAAAACGCGTTTTAAGCATGCGCATGCATATTTTGGTAGACGCGGATGAAGTTTTCTGCAAAACCACAAGATGTGCATGCAAATGGTGCTTTTGGCAGAACGCGCACGTAGATTTCTACCAAACGACGTGCTAAGCATGCCGCTGCTGCTCTTTTTAGCACCCGCGCACGCATTTGTGCGAAAACGCGTTTTAAGCATGCACATGCATCTTTTGGTAGACGCGGATGAAGTTTTCTGCAAAACCACAAGATGTGCATGCAAATGGTGCTTTTTGCAGAACGCGCACGTGGATTTCTACCAAACGACGTGCTAAGCATGCCGATGCTGCTATTTTTAGCACCCGCGCACGCATTTGTGCGAAAACGCGTTTTAAGCATGCACATGCATCTTTTGGTAGACGCGGATGAAGTTTTCTGCAAAACCACAAGATGTGCATGCAAATGGTGCTTTTTGCAGAACGCGCACGTGGATTTCTACCAAACGACGTGCTAAGCATGCCGATGCTGCTCTTTTTAGCACCCGCGCACGCATTTGTGCGAAAATGCGTTTTAAGCATGCACATGCATCTTTTGGTAGACGCGGATGAAGTTTTCTGCAAAACCACAAGATGTGCATGCAAATGGTGCTTTTTGCAGAACACGCACGTGGATTTCTACCAAACAACGTGCTAAGCATGCCGATGCTGCTCTCTTTAGCACCCGCGCACGCATTTGTGCGAAAACGCGTTTTAAGCATGCACATGCATCTTTTGGTAGACGCGGATGAAGTTTTCTGCAAAACCACAAGATGTGCATGCAAATGGTGCTTTTGGCAGAACGCGCACGTGGATTTCTACCAAACGACGTGCTAAGCATGCCGATGCTGCTCTTTTTAGCACCCGCGCACGCATTTGTGCGAAAACGCGTTTTAAGCATGCACATGCATCTTTTGGTAGACGCGGATGAAGTTTTCTGCAAAACCACAAGATGTGCATGCAAATGGTGCTTTTGGCAGAACGCGCACGTGGATTTCTACCAAACGACGTGCTAAGCATGCCGATGCTGCTCATTTTAGCACCCGCGCACGCATTTGTGCGAAAACGCGTTTTAAGCATGCACATGCATCTTTTGGTAGACGCGGATGAAGTTTTCTGCAAAACCACAAGATGTGCATGCAAATGGTGCTTTTTACAGAACGCGCACGTGGATTTCTACCAAACGACGTGCTAAGCATGCCGATGCTGCTCTTTTTAGCACCCGCGCACGCATTTGTGCGAAAACGCGTTTTAAGCATGCACATGCATCTTTTGGTAGACGCGGATGAAGTTTTCTGCAAAACCACAAGATGTGCATGCAAATGGTGCTTTTTGCAGAACGCGCACGTGGATTTCTACCAAACGACGTGCTAAGCATGCCGATGCTGCTCTTTTTAGCACCCGCGCACGCATTTGTGCGAAAACGCGTTTTAAGCATGCACATGCATTTTTTTGGTAGACGCGGATGAAGTTTTCTGCAAAACCACAAGATGTGCATGCAAATGGTGCTTTTTGCAGAACGCGCACGTGGATTTCTACCAAACGACGTGCTAAGCATGCCGATGCTGCTCTTTTTAGCACCCGCGCACGGATTTGTGCGAAAACGCGTTTTAAGCATGCACACGCATCTTTTGGTAGACGCGGATGAAGTTTTCTGCAAAACCACAAGATGTGCATGCAAATGGTGCTTTTAGCAGAACGCGCACGTGGATTTCTACCAAACGACGTGCTAAGCATGCCGATGCTGCTCTTTTTAGCACCCGCGCACGCATTTGTGCGAAAACGCGTTTTAAGCATGCACATGCATCTTTTGGTAGACGCGGATGAAGTTTTCTGCAAAACCACAAGATGTGCATGCAAATGGTGCTTTTTGCAGAACGCGCACGTGGATTTCTACCAAACGACGTGCTAAGCATGCCGATGCTGCTCTTTTTAGCACCCGCGCACGGATTTGTGCGAAAACGCGTTTTAAGCATGCACATGCATCTTTTGGTAGACGCGGATGAAGTTTTCTGCAAAACCACAAGATGTGCATGCAAATGGTGCTTTTGGCAGAACGCGCACGTGGATTTCTACCAAACGACGTGCTAAGCATGCCGATGCTGCTCTTTTTAGCACCCGCGCACGCATTTGTGCGAAAACGCGTTTTAAGCATGCACATGTATCTTTTGGTAGACGCGGATGAAGTTTTCTGCAAAACCACAAGATGTGCATGCAAATGGTGCTTTTTGCAGAACGCGCACGTGGATTTCTACCAAACGACGTGCTAAGCATGCCGATGCTGCTCTTTTTAGCACCCGCGCACGGATTTGTGCGAAAACGCGTTTTAAGCATGCACATGCATCTTTTGGTAGACGCGGATGAAGTTTTCTGCAAAACCACAAGATGTGCATGCAAATGGTGCTTTTTGCAGAACGCGCACGTGGATTTCTACCAAACGACGTGCTAAGCATGCCGATGCTGCTCTTTTTAGCACCCGCGCACGCATTTGTGCGAAAATGCGTTTTAAGCATGCACATGCATCTTTTGGTAGACGCGGATGAAGTTTTCTGCAAAAGCACAAGATGTGCATGCAAATGGTGCTTTTTGCAGAACACGCACGTGGATTTCTACCAAACAACGTGCTAAGCATGCCGATGCTGCTCTCTTTAGCACCCGCGCACGCATTTGTGCGAAAACGCGTTTTAAGCATGCACATGCATCTTTTGGTAGACGCGGATGAAGTTTTCTGCAAAACCACAAGATGTGCATGCAAATGGTGCTTTTGGCAGAACGCGCACGTGGATTTCTACCAAACGACGTGCTAAGCATGCCGATGCTGCTCTTTTTAGCACCCGCGCACGCATTTGTGCGAAAACGCGTTTTAAGCATGCACATGCATCTTTTGGTAGACGCGGATGAAGTTTTCTGCAAAACCACAAGATGTGCATGCAAATGGTGC
The DNA here is from genome assembly GCF_023375885.2 of Dermacentor andersoni. Taxonomy (NCBI): domain Eukaryota; kingdom Metazoa; phylum Arthropoda; class Arachnida; order Ixodida; family Ixodidae; genus Dermacentor; species Dermacentor andersoni. The sequence goes on from NW_027314827.1 coordinate 91,580, forward strand.
TTTTGGCAGAACGCGCACGTGGATTTCTACCAAACGACGTGCTAAGCATGCCGATGCTGCTCATTTTAGCACCCGCGCACGCATTTGTGCGAAAACGCGTTTTAAGCATGCACATGCATCTTTTGGTAGACGCGGATGAAGTTTTCTGCAAAACCACAAGATGTGCATGCAAATGGTGCTTTTTACAGAACGCGCACGTGGATTTCTACCAAACGACGTGCTAAGCATGCCGATGCTGCTCTTTTTAGCACCCGCGCACGCATTTGTGCGAAAACGCGTTTTAAGCATGCACATGCATCTTTTGGTAGACGCGGATGAAGTTTTCTGCAAAACCACAAGATGTGCATGCAAATGGTGCTTTTTGCAGAACGCGCACGTGGATTTCTACCAAACGACGTGCTAAGCATGCCGATGCTGCTCTTTTTAGCACCCGCGCACGCATTTGTGCGAAAACGCGTTTTAAGCATGCACATGCATCTTTTGGTAGACGCGGATGAAGTTTTCTGCAAAACCACAAGATGTGCATGCAAATGGTGCTTTTTACAGAACGCGCACGTGGATTTCTACCAAACGACGTGCTAAGCATGCCGATGCTGCTCTTTTTAGCACCCGCGCACGCATTTGTGCGAAAACGCGTTTTAAGCATGCACATGCATCTTTTGGTAGACGCGGATGAAGTTTTCTGCAAAACCACAAGATGTGCATGCAAATGGTGCTTTTTGCAGAACGCGCACGTGGATTTCTACCAAACGACGTGCTAAGCATGCCGATGCTGCTCTTTTTAGCACCCGCGCACGCATTTGTGCGAAAACGCGTTTTAAGCATGCACATGCATTTTTTGGTAGACGCGGATGAAGTTTTCTGCAAAACCACAAGATGTGCATGCAAATGGTGCTTTTTGCAGAACGCGCACGTGGATTTCTACCAAACGACGTGCTAAGCATGCCGATGCTGCTCTTTTTAGCACCCGCGCACGGATTTGTGCGAAAACGCGTTTTAAGCATGCACACGCATCTTTTGGTAGACGCGGATGAAGTTTTCTGCAAAACCACAAGATGTGCATGCAAATGGTGCTTTTAGCAGAACGCGCACGTGGATTTCTACCAAACGACGTGCTAAGCATGCCGATGCTGCTCTTTTTAGCACCCGCGCACGCATTTGTGCGAAAACGCGTTTTAAGCATGCACATGCATCTTTTGGTAGACGCGGATGAAGTTTTCTGCAAAACCACAAGATGTGCATGCAAATGGTGCTTTTTGCAGAACGCGCACGTGGATTTCTACCAAACGACGTGCTAAGCATGCCGATGCTGCTCTTTTTATCACCCGCGCACGGATTTGTGCGAAAACGCGTTTTAAGCATGCACATGCATCTTTTGGTAGACGCGGATGAAGTTTTCTGCAAAACCACAAGATGTGCATGCAAATGGTGCTTTTGGCAGAACGCGCACGTGGATTTCTACCAAACGACGTGCTAAGCATGCCGATGCTGCTCTTTTTAGCACCCGCGCACGCATTTGTGCGAAAACGCGTTTTAAGCATGCACATGTATCTTTTGGTAGACGCGGATGAAGTTTTCTGCAAAACCACAAGATGTGCATGCAAATGGTGCTTTTTGCAGAACGCGCACGTGGATTTCTACCAAACGACGTGCTAAGCATGCCGATGCTGCTCTTTTTAGCACCCGCGCACGGATTTGTGCGAAAACGCGTTTTAAGCATGCACATGCATCTTTTGGTAGACGCGGATGAAGTTTTCTGCAAAACCACAAGATGTGCATGCAAATGGTGCTTTTTGCAGAACGCGCACGTGGATTTCTACCAAACGACGTGCTAAGCATGCCGATGCTGCTCTTTTTAGCACCCGCGCACGCATTTGTGCGAAAATGCGTTTTAAGCATGCACATGCATCTTTTGGTAGACGCGGATGAAGTTTTCTGCAAAACCACAAGATGTGCATGCAAATGGTGCTTTTTGCAGAACACGCACGTGGATTTCTACCAAACAACGTGCTAAGCATGCCGATGCTGCTCTCTTTAGCACCCGCGCACGCATTTGTGCGAAAACGCGTTTTAAGCATGCACATGCATCTTTTGGTAGACGCGGATGAAGTTTTCTGCAAAACCACAATATGTGCATGCAAATGGTGCTTTTGGCAGAACGCGCACGTGGATTTCTACCAAACGACGTGCTAAGCATGCCGATGCTGCTCTTTTTAGCACCCGCGCACGCATTTGTGCGAAAACGCGTTTTAAGCATGCACATGCATCTTTTGGTAGACGCGGATGAAGTTTTCTGCAAAACCACAAGATGTGCATGCAAATGGTGCTTTTTGCAGAACGCGCACGTGGATTTCTACCAAACGACGTGCTAAGCATGCCGATGCTGCTCTTTTTAGCACCCGCGCACGCATTTGTGCGAAAACGCGTTTTAAGCATGCACATGCATCTTTTGGTAGACGCGGATGAAGTTTTCTGCAAAACCACAATAAGTGCATGCAAATGGTGCTTTTTGCAGAACGCGCACGTGGATTTCTACCAAACGATGTGCTAAGCTTGCCGATGCTGCTTTTTTTAGCACCCGCGCACGGATTTGTGCGAAAACGCGTTTTAAGCATGCACATGCATCTTTTGGTAGACGCGGATGAAGTTTTCTGCAAAACCACAAGATGTGCATGCAAATGGTGCTTTTGGCAGAACGCGCACGTGGATTTCTACCAAACGACGTGCTAAGCATGCCGATGCTGCTCTTTTTAGCACCCGCGCACGCATTTGTGCGAAAACGCGTTTTAAGCATGCACATGCATCTTTTGGTAGACGCGGATGAAGTTTTCTGCAAAACCACAAGATGTGCATGGAAATGGTGCTTTTTGCAGAACGCGCTCGTGGATTTCTACCAAACGACGTGCTAAGCATGCCGATGCTGCTCTTTTTAGCACCCGCGCACGCATTTGTCCGAAAACGCGTTTTAAGCATGCACATGCATCTTTTGGTAGACGCGGATGAAGTTTTCTGCAAAACCACAAGATGTGCATGCAAATGGTGCTTTTTGCAGAACGCGCACGTGCATTTCTACCAAACGACGTGCTAAGCATGCCGATGCTGCTCTTTTTAGCACCCGCGCACGGATTTGTGCGAAAACGCGTTTTAAGCATGCACATGCATCTTTTGGTAGACGCGGATGAAGTTTTCTGCAAAACCACAAGATGTGCATGCAAATGGTGCTTTTGGCAGAACGCGCACGTGGATTTATACCAAACGACGTGCTAAGCATGCCGATGCTGCTCTTTTTAGCACCCGCGCACGCATTTGTGCGAAAACGCGTTTTAAGCATGCACATGCATCTTTTGGTAGACGCGGATGAAGTTTTCTGCAAAACCACAAGATGTGCATGCAAATGGTGCTTTTTGCAGAACGCGCACGTGGATTTCTACCAAACGACGTGCTAAGCATGCCGATGCTGCTCTTTTTAGCACCCGCGCACGCATTTGTGCGAAAACGCGTTTTAAGCATGCACATGCATCTTTTGGTAGACGCGGATGAAGTTTTCTGTAAAACCACAAGATGTGCATGCAAATGGTGCTTTTTGCAGAACGCGCACGTGGATTTCTACCAAACGACGTGCTAAGCATGCCGATGCTGCTCTTTTTAGCACCCGCGCACGCATTTGTGCGAAAACGCGTTTTAAGCATGCACATGCATCTTTTGGTAGACGCGGATGAAGTTTTCTGCAAAACCACAAGATGTGCATGCAAATGGTGCTTTTTGCAGAACGCGCACGTGGATTTCTACCAAACGACGTGCTAAGCATGCCGATGCTGCTCTTTTTAGCACCCGCGCACGGATTTGTGCGAAAACGCGTTTTAAGCATGCACATGCATCTTTTGGTAGACGCGGATGAAGTTTTCTGCAAAACCACAAGATGTGCATGCAAATGGTGCTTTTGGCAGAACGCGCACGTGGATTTCTACCAAACGACGTGCTAAGCATGCCGATGCTTCTCTTTTTAGCACCCGCGCACGCATTTGTGCGAAAACGCGTTTTAAGCATGCACATGCATCTTTTGGTAGACGCGGATGAAGTTTTCTGCAAAACCACAAGATGTGCATGCAAATGGTGCTTTGGCAGAACGCGCACGTAGTTTTCTACCAAACGACGTGCTAAGCATGCCGATGCTGCTCTTTTTAGCACCCGCGCACGCATTTGTGCGAAAACGCGTTTTAAGCATGCACATGCATCTTTTGGTAGACGCGGATGAAGTTTTCTGCAAAACCACAAGATGTGCATGCAAATGGTGCTTTTTGCAGAACGCGCACGTGGATTTCTACCAAACGACGTGCTAAGCATGCCGATGCTGCTCTTTTTAGCACCCGCGCACGGATTTGTGCGAAAACGCGTTTTAAGCATGCACATGCATCTTTTGGTAGACGCGGATGAAGTTTTCTGCAAAACCACAAGATGTGCATGCAAATGGTGCTTTTGGCAGAACGCGCACGTGGATTTCTACCAAACGACGTGCTAAGCATGCCGATGCTGCTCTTTTTAGCACCCGCGCACGCATTTGTGCGAAAACGCGTTTTAAGCATGCACATGCATCTTTTGGTAGACGCGGATGAAGTTTTCTGCAAAACCACAAGATGTGCATGCAAATGGTGCTTTTTGCAGAACGCGCACGTGGATGTCTACCAAACGACGTGCTAAGCATGCCGATGCTGCTCTTTTCAGCACCCGCGCACGGATTTGTGCGAAAACGCGTTTTAAGCATGCACATGCATCTTTTGGTAGACGCGGATGAAGTTTTCTGCAAAACCACAAGATGTGCATGCAAATGGTGCTTTTGGCAGAACGCGCACGTAGATTTCTACCAAACGACGTGCTAAGCATGCCGCTGCTGCTCTTTTTAGCACCCGCGCACGCATTTGTGCGAAAACGCGTTTTAAGCATGCACATGCATCTTTTGGTAGACGCGTATGATGTTTTCTGCAAAACCACAAGATGTGCATGCAAATGGTGCTTTTTGCAGAACGCGCACGTGGATTTCTACCAAACGACGTGCTAAGCATGCCGATGCTGCTCTTTTTAGCACCCGCGCACGCATTTGTGCGAAAACGCGTTTTAAGCATGCACATGCATCTTTTGGTAGACGCGGATGAAGTTTTCTGCAAAACCACAAGATGTGCATGCAAATGGTGCTTTTTGCAGAACGCGCACGTGGATTTCTACCAAACGACGTGCTAAGCATGCCGATGCTGCTCTTTTTAGCACCCGCGCACGCATTTGTGCGAAAACGCGTTTTAAGCATGCACATGCATATTTTGGTAGACGCGGATGAAGTTTTCTGCAAAACCACAAGATGTGCATGCAAATGGTGCTTTTTGCAGAACGCGCACGTGGATTTCTACCAAACGACGTGCTAAGCATGCCGATGCTGCTCTTTTTAGCACCCGCGCACGGATTTGTGCGAAAACGCGTTTTAAGCATGCACATGCATCTTTTGGTAGACACGGATGAAGTTTTCTGCAAAACCACAAGATGTGCATGCAAATGGTGCTTTTGGCACAACGCGCACGTGGATTTCTACCAAACGACGTGCTAAGCATGCCGATGCTGCTCTTTTTAGCACCCGCGCACGCATTTGTGCGAAAACGCGTTTTAAGCATGCACATGCATCTTTTGGTAGACGCGGCTGAAGTTTTCTGCAAAACCACAAGATGTGCATGCAAATGGTGCTTTTTGCAGAACGCGCACGTGGATTTCTACCAAACGACGTGCTAAGCATGCCGATGCTGCTCTTTTTAGCACCCGCGCACGGATTTGTGCGAAAACGCGTTTTAAGCATGCACATGCATCTTTTGGTAGACGCGGATGAAGTTTTCTGCAAAACCACAAGATGTGCATGCAAATGGTGCTTTTGGCAGAACGCGCACGTAGATTTCTACCAAACGACGTGCTAAGCATGCCGCTGCTGCTCTTTTTAGCACCCGCGCACGCATTTGTGCGAAAACGCGTTTTAAGCATGCACATGCATCTTTTGGTAGACGCGGATGAAGTTTTCTGCAAAACCACAAGATGTGCATGCAAATGGTGCTTTTTGCAGAACGCGCACGTGGATTTCTACCAAACGACGTGCTAAGCATGCCGATGCTGCTCTTTTTAGCACCCGCGCACGCATTTGTGCGAAAACGCGTTTTAAGCATGCACATGCATCTTTTGGTAGACGCGGATGAAGTTTTCTGCACAACCACAAGATGTGCATGCAAATGGTGCTTTTTGCAGAACGCGCACGTGGATTTCTACCAAACGATGTGCTAAGCTTGCCGATGCTGCTCTTTTTAGCACCCGCGCACGGATTTGTGCGAAAACGCGTTTTAAGCATGCACATGCATCTTTTGGTAGACGCGGATGAAGTTTTCTGCAAAACCACAAGATGTGCATGCAAATGGTGCTTTTGGCAGAACGCGCACGTGGATTTCTACCAAACGACGTGCTAAGCATGCCGATGCTGCTCTTTTTAGCACACGCGCACGCATTTGTGCGAAAACGCGTTTTAAGCATGCACATGCATCTTTTGGTAGACGCGGATGAAGTTTTCTGCAAAACCACAAGATGTGCATGCAAATGGTGCTTTTTGCAGAACGCGCTCGTGGATTTCTACCAAACGACGTGCTAAGCATGCCGATGCTGCTCTTTTTAGCACCCGCGCACGCATTTGTCCGAAAACGCGTTTTAAGCATGCACATGCATCTTTTGGTAGACGCGGATGAAGGTTTCTGCAAAACCACAAGATGTGCATGCAAATGGTGCTTTTTGCAGAACGCGCACGTGGATTTCTACCAAACGACGTGCTAAGCATGCCGATGCTGCTCTTTTTAGCACCCGCGCACGGATTTGTGCGAAAACGCGTTTTAAGCATGCACATGCAATCTTTTGGTAGACGCGGATGAAGTTTTCTGCAAAACCACAAGATGTGCATGCAAATGGTGCTTTTGGCAAAACGCGCACGTGGATTTATACCAAACGACGTGCTAAGCATGCCGATGCTGCTCTTTTTAGCACCCGCGCACGCATTTGTGCGAAAACGCGTTTTAAGCATGCACATGCATCTTTTGGTAGACGCGGATGAAGTTTTCTGCAAAACCACAAAGATGTGCATGCAAATGGTGCTTTTTGCAGAACGCGCACGTGGGATTTCTACCAAACGACGTGCTAAGCATGCCGATGCTGCTCTTTTTAGCACCCGCGCACGCATTTGTGCGAAAACGCGTTTTAAGCATGCACATGCATCTTTTGGTAGACGCGGATGAAGTTTTCTGCAAAACCACAAGATGTGCATGCAAATGGTGCTTTTTGCAGAACGCGCACGTGGATTTCTACCAAACGACGTGCTAAGCATGCCGATGCTGCTCATTTTAGCACCCGCGCACGGATTTGTGCGAAAACGCGTTTTAAGCATGCACATGCATCTTTTGGTAGACGCGGATGAAGTTTTCTGCAAAACCACAAGATGTGCATGCAAATGGTGCTTTTTGCAGAACGCGCACGTGGATTTCTACCAAACGACGTGCTAAGCATGCCGATGCTGCTCTTTTTAGCACCCGCGCACGCATTTGTGCGAAAACGCGTTTTAAGCATGCACATGCATCTTTTGGTAGACGCGGATGAAGTTTTCTGTAAAACCACAACATGTGCATGCAAATGGTGCTTTTTGCAGAACGCGCACGTGGATTTCTACCAAACGACGTGCTAAGCATGCCGACGCTGCTCTTTTTAGCACCCGCGCACGCATTTGTGCGAAAACGCGTTTTAAGCATGCACATGCATCTTTTGGTAGACGCGGATAAAGTTTTCTGCAAAACCACAAGATGTGCATGCAAATGGTGCTTTTTGCAGAACGCGCACGTGGATTTCTACCAAACGACGTGCTAAGCATGCCGATGCTGCTCTTTTTAGCACCCGCGCACGGATTTGTGCGAAAACGCGTTTTAAGCATGCACATGCATCTTTTGGTAGACGCGGATGAAGTTTTCTGCAAAACCACAAGATGTGCATGCAAATGGTGCTTTTGGCAGAACGCGCACGTGGATTTCTACCAAACGACGTGCTAAGCATGCCGATGCTGCTCTTTTTAGCACCCGCGCACGCATTTGTGCGAAAACGCGTTTTAAGCATGCACATGCATCTTTTGGTAGACGCGGATGAAGTTTTCTGCAAAACCACAAGATGTGCATGCAAATGGTGCTTTTTGCAGAACGCGCACGTGGATGTCTACCAAACGACGTGCTAAGCATGCCGATGCTGCTCTTTTCAGCACCCGCGCACGGATTTGTGCGAAAACGCGTTTTAAGCATGCACATGCATCTTTTGGTAGACGCGGATGAAGTTTTCTGCAAAACCACAAGATGTGCATGCAAATGGTGCTTTTGGCAGAACGCGCACGTAGATTTCTACCAAACGACGTGCTAAGCATGCCGCTGCTGCTCTTTTTAGCACCCGCGCACGCATTTGTGCGAAAACGCGTTTTAAGCATGCACATGCATCTTTTGGTAGACGCGGATGAAGTTTTCTGCAAAACCACAAGATGTGCATGCAAATGGTGCTTTTTGCAGAACGCGCACGTGGATTTCTACCAAACGACGTGCTAAGCATGCCGATGCTGCTCTTTTTAGCACCCGCGCACGCATTTGTGCGAAAACGCGTTTTAAGCATGCACATGCATATTTTGGTAGACGCGGATGAAGTTTTCTGCAAAACCACAAGATGTGCATGCAAATGGTGCTTTTTGCAGAACGCGCACGTGGATTTCTACCAAACGACGTGCTAAGCATGCCGATGCTGCTCTTTTTAGCACCCGCGCACGGATTTGTGCGAAAACGCGTTTTAAGCATGCACATGCATCTTTTGGTAGACACGGATGAAGTTTTCTGCAAAACCACAAGATGTGCATGCAAATGGTGCTTTTGGCACAACGCGCACGTGGATTTCTACCAAACGACGTGCTAAGCATGCCGATGCTGCTCTTTTTAGCACCCGCGCACGCATTTGTGCGAAAACGCGTTTTAAGCATGCACATGCATCTTTTGGTAGACGCGGCTGAAGTTTTCTGCAAAACCACAAGATGTGCATGCAAATGGTGCTTTTTGCAGAACGCGCACGTGGATTTCTACCAAACGACGTGCTAAGCATGCCGATGCTGCTCTTTTTAGCACCCGCGCACGGATTTGTGCGAAAACGCGTTTTAAGCATGCACATGCATCTTTTGGTAGACGCGGATGAAGTTTTCTGCAAAACCACAAGATGTGCATGCAAATGGTGCTTTTGGCAGAACGCGCACGTAGATTTCTACCAAACGACGTGCTAAGCATGCCGCTGCTGCTCTTTTTAGCACCCGCGCACGCATTTGTGCGAAAACGCGTTTTAAGCATGCACATGCATCTTTTGGTAGACGCGGATGAAGTTTTCTGCAAAACCACAAGATGTGCATGGAAATGGTGCTTTTTGCAGAACGCGCACGTGGATTTCTACCAAACGACGTGCTAAGCATGCCGATGCTGCTATTTTTAGCACCCGCGCACGCATTTGTGCGAAAACGCGTTTTAAGCATGCACATGCGCATCTTTTGGTAGACGCGGATGAAGTTTTCTGCAAAACCACAAGATGTGCATGCAAATGGTGCTTTTTGCAGAACGCGCACGTGGATTTCTACCAAACGACGTGCTAAGCATGCCGATGCTGCTCTTTTTAGCACCCGCGCACGCATTTGTGCGAAAACGCGTTTTAAGCATGCACATGCATCTTTTGGTAGACGCGGATGAAGTTTTCTGCAAAACCACAAGATGTGCATGCAAATGGTGCTTTTTGCAGAACGCGCACGTGGATTTCTACCAAACAACGTGCTAAGCATGCCGATGCTGCTCTTTTTAGCACCCGCGCACGCATTTGTGCGAAAAACGCGTTTTAAGCATGCACATGCATCTTTTGGTAGACGCGGATGAAGTTTTCTGCAAAACCACGAGATGTGCATGCAAATGGTGCTTTCGGCAGAACGCGCACGTGGATTTCTACCAAACGACGTGCTAAGCATGCCGATGCTGCTCTTTTTAGCACCCGCGCACGCATTTGTGCGAAAACGCGTTTTAAGCATGCACATGCATCTTTTGGTAGACGTGGATGAAGTTTTCTGCAAAACCACAAGATGTGCATGCAAATGGTGCTTTTTGCAGAACGCGCACGTGGATTTCTACCAAACGACGTGCTAAGCATGCCGATGCTGCTCTTTTTAGCACCCGCGCACGCATTTGTGCGAAAACGCGTTTTAAGCATGCACATGCATCTTTTGGTAGACGCGGATGAAGTTTTCTGCAAAACCACAAGATGTGCATGCAAATGGTGCTTTTTGCAGAACGCGCACGTGGATTTCTACCAAACGACGTGCTAAGCATGCCGATGCTGCTCTTTTTAGCACCCGCGCACGCATTTGCGCGAAAACGCGTTTTAAGCATGCACATGCATCTTTTGGTAGACGCGGATGAAGTTTTCTGTAAAACCACAAGATGTGCATGCAAATGGTGCTTTTTGCAGAACGCGCACGTGGATTTCTACCAAACGACGTGCTAAGCATGCCGATGCTGCTCTTTTTAGCACCCGCGCACGGATTTGTGCGAAAACGCGTTTTAAGCATGCACATGCATCTTTTGGTAGACGCGGATGAAGTTTTCTGCAAAACCACAAGATGTGCATGCAAATGGTGCTTTTGGCAGAACGCGCACGTGGATTTCTACCAAACGACGTGCTAAGCATGCCGATGCTGCTCTTTTTAGCACCCGCGCACGCATTTGTGCGAAAACGCGTTTTAAGCATGCACATGCATCTTTTGGTAGACGCGGATGAAGTTTTCTGCAAAACCTCAAGATGTGCATGCAAATGGTGCTTTTTGCAGAACGCGCACGTGGATTTCTACCAAATGACGTGCTAAGCATGCCGATGCTGCTCTTTTTAGCACCCGCGCACGCATTTGTGCGAAAACGCGTTTTAAGCATGCACATGCATCTTTTGGTAGACGCGGATGAAGTTTTCTGCAAAAACCACAAGATGTGCATGCAAATGGTGCTTTTTGCAGAACGCGCACGTGGATTTCTACCAAACGACGTGCTAAGCATGCCGATGCTGCTCTTTTTAGCACCCGCGCACGCATTTGCGCGAAAACGCGTTTTAAGCATGCACATGCATCTTTTGGTAGACGCGGATGAAGTTTTCTGCAAAACCACAAGATGTGCATGCAAATGGTGCTTTTGGCAGAACGCGCACGTAGATTTCTACCAAACGACGTGCTAAGCATGCCGCTGCTGCTCTTTTTAGCACCCGCGCACGCATTTGTGCGAAAACGCGTTTAAGCATGCACATGCATCTTTTCGTAGACGCGGATGAAGTTTTCTGCAAAACCACAAGATGTGCATGCAAATGGCGCTTTTTGCAGAACGCGCACGTGGATTTCTACCAAATGACGTGCTAAGCATGCCGATGCTGCTCTTTTTAGCACCCGCGCACGCATTTGTGCGAAAACGCGTTTTTAAGCATGCACATGCATCTTTTGGTAGACGCGGATGAAGTTTTCTGCAAAACCACAAGATGTGCATGCAAATGGTGCTTTTTGCAGAACGCGCACGTGGATTTCTACCAAACGACGTGCTAAGCATGCCGATGCTGCTCTTTCAGCACCCGCGCACGGATTTGTGCGAAAACGCGTTTTAAGCATGCACATGCATCTTTTGGTAGACGCGGATGAAGTTTTCTGCAAAACCACAAGATGTGCATGCAAATGGTGCTTTTGGCAGAACGCGCACGTAGATTTCTACCAAACGACGTGCTAAGCATGCCGCTGCTGCTCTTTTTAGCACCCGCGCACGCATTTGTGCGAAAACGCGTTTTAAGCATGCACATGCATCTTTTCGTAGACGCGGATGAAGTTTTCTGCAAAACCACAAGATGTGCATGCAAATGGTGCTTTTTGCAGAACGCGCACGTGGATTTCTACCAAATGACGTGCTAAGCATGCCGATGCTGCTCTTTTTAGCACCCGCCCACGCATTTGTGCGAAAACGCGTTTTAAGCATGCACATGCATCTTTTTGGTAGACGCGGATGAAGTTTTCTGCAAAACCACAAGATGTGCATGCAAATGGTGCTTTTGGCAGAACGCGCACGTGGATTTCTACCAAACGACGTGCTAAGCATGCCGATGCTGCTCTTTTTAGCACCCGCGCACGCATTTGTGCGAAAACGCGTTTTAAGCATGCACATGCATCTTTTGGTAGACGCGGATGAAGTTTTCTGCAAAACCACAAGATGTGCATGCAAATGGTGCTTTTTGCAGAACGCGCACGTGGATTTCTACCAAATGACGTGCTAAGCATGCCGATGCTGCTCTTTTTAGCACCCGCGCACGCATTTGTGCGAAAACGCGTTTTAAGCATGCACATGCATCTTTTGGTAGACGCGGATGAAGTTTTCTGCAAAACCACAAGATGTGCATGCAAATGGTGCTTTTTGCAGAACGCGCACGTGGATTTCTACCAAACGACGTGCTAAGCATGCCGATGCTGCTCTTTTTAGCACCCGCGCACGCATTTGCGCGAAAACGCGTTTTAAGCATGCACATGCATCTTTTGGTAGACGCGGATGAAGTTTTCTGCAAAACCACAAGATGTGCATGCAAATGGTGCTTTTGGCAGAACGCGCACGTAGATTTCTACCAAACGACGTGCTAAGCATGCCGCTGCTGCTCTTTTTAGCACCCGCGCACGCATTTGTGCGAAAACGCGTTTTAAGCATGCACATGCATCTTTTCGTAGACGCGGATGAAGTTTTCTGCAAAACCACAAGATGTGCATGCAAATGGTGCTTTTTGCAGAACGCGCACGTGGATTTCTACCAAATGACGTGCTAAGCATGCCGATGCTGCTCTTTTTAGCACCCGCGCACGCATTTGTGCGAAAACGCGTTTTAAGCATGCACATGCATCTTTTGGTAGACGCGGATGAAGTTTTCTGCAAAACAACAAGATGTGCATGCAAATGGTGCTTTTTGCAGAACGCGCACGTGGATTACTACCAAACGACGTGCTAAGCATGCCGATGCTGCTCTTTTCAGCACCCGCGCACGGATTTGTGCGAAAACGCGTTTTAAGCATGCACATGCATCTTTTGGTAGACGCGGATGAAGTTTTCTGCAAAACCACAAGATGTGCATGCAAATGGTGCTTTGGGCAGAACGCGCACGTAGATTTCTACCAAACGACGTGCTAAGCATGCCGCTGCTGCTCTTTTTAGCACCCGCGCACGCATTTGGGCGAAAACGCGTTTTAAGCATGCACATGCATCTTTCGTAGACGCGGATGAAGTTTTCTGCAAAACCACAAGATGTGCATGCAAATGGTGCTTTTTGCAGAACGCGCAGTGGATTTCTACCAAATGACGTGCTAAGCATGCCGATGCTGCTCTTTTTAGCACCCGCCCACGCATTTGTGCGAAAACGCGTTTTAAGCATGCACATGCATCTTTTGGTAGACGCGGATGAAGTTTTCTGCAAAACCACAAGATGTGCATGCAAATGGTGCTTTTTGCAGAACGCGCACGTGGATTTCTACCAAACGACGTGCTAAGCATGCCGATGCTGCTCTTTTTAGCACCCGCGCACGCATTTGTGCGAAAACGCGTTTTAAGCATGCACATGCATCTTTTGGTAGACGCGGATGAAGTTTTCTGCAAAACCACAAGATGTGCATGCAAATGGTGCTTTTTGCAGAACGCGCACGTGGATTTCTACCAAACGACGTGCTAAGCATGCCAATGCTGCTCTTTTCAGCACCCCGCGCACGGATTTGTGCGAAAACGCGTTTTAAGCATGCACATGCATCTTTTGGTAGACGCGGATGAAGTTTTCTGCAAAACCTCAAGATGTGCATGCAAATGGTGCTTTTGGCAGAACGCGCACGTAGATTTCTACCAAACGACGTGCTAAGCATGCCGCTGCTGCTCTTTTTAGCACCCGCGCACGCATTTGTGCGAAAACGCGTTTTAAGCATGCACATGCATCTTTTGGTAGACGCGGATGAAGTTTTCTGCAAAACCACAAGATGTGCATGCAAATGGTGCTTTTTGCAGAACGCGCACGTGGATTTCTACCAAACGACGTGCTAAGCATGCCGATGCTGCTCTTTTTAGCACCCGCGCACGGATTTGTGCGAAAACGCGTTTTAAGCATGCACATGCATCTCTTGGTAGACGCGGATGAAGTTTTCTGCAAAACCACAAGATGTGCATGCAAATGGTGCTTTTGGCAGAACGCGCACGTAGATTTCTACCAAACGACGTGCTAAGCATGCCGATGCTGCTCTTTTTAGCACCCGCGCACGCATTTGTGCGAAAACGCGTTTTAAGCATGCACATGCATCTTTTGGTAGACGCGGATGAAGTTTTCTGCAAAACCACAAGATGTGCATGCAAATGGTGCTTTTTGCAGAACGCGCACGTGGATTTCTACCAAACGACGTGCTAAGCATGCCGATGCTGCTATTTTTAGCACCCGCGCACGCATTTGTGCGAAAACGCGTTTTAAGCATACACATGCATCTTTTGGTAGACGCGGATGAAGTTTTCTGCAAAACCACAAGATGTGCATGCAAATGGTGCTTTTTACAGAACGCGCACGTGGATTTCTACCAAACGACGTGCTAAGCATGCCGATGCTGCTATTTTTAGCACCCGCGCACGCATTTGTGCGAAAACGCGTTTTAAGCATGCACATGCATCTTTTGGTAGACGCGGATGAAGTTTTCTGCAAAACCACAAGATGTGCATGCAAATGGTGCTTTTTTGCAGAACGCGCACGTGGATTTCTACCAAACGACGTGCTAAGCATGCCGATGCTGCTCTTTTTAGCACCCGCGCACGCATTTGTGCGAAAACGCGTTTTAAGCATGCACATGCATCTTTTGGTAGACGCGGATGAAGTATTCTGCAAAACCACAAGATGTGCATGCAAATGGTGCTTTTTGCAGAACGCGAAGGTGGATTTTCTACCAAACGACGTGCTAAGCTTGCCGATGCTGCTCTTTTTAGCACCCGCGCACGGATTTGTGCGAAAACGCGTTTTAAGCATGCACATGCATCTTTTGGTAGACGAGGATGAAGTTTTCTGCAAAACCACAAGATGTGCATGCAAATGGTGCTTTTGGCAGAACGCGCACGTGGATTTCTACCAAACGACGTGCTAAGCATGCCGATGCTGCTCTTTTTAGCAACCGCGCACGCATTTGTGCGAAAACGCGTTTTAAGCATGCACATGCATCTTTTGGTAGACGCGGATGAAGTTTTCTGCAAAACCACAAGATGTGCATGCAAATGGTGCTTTTTGCAGAACGCGCACGTGGATTTCTACCAAACGACGTGCTAAGCATGCCGATGCTGCTGTTTTTAGCACCGGCGCACGGATTTGTGCGAAAACGCGTTTTAAGCATGCACATGCATCTTTTGGTAGACGCGGATGAAGTTTTCTGCAAAACCACAAGATGCGCATGCAAATGGTGCTTTTGGCAGAACGCGCACGTAGATTTCTACCAAACGACGTGCTAAGCATGCCGATGCTGCTCTTTTTAGCACCCGCGCACGCATTTGTGCGAAAACGCGTTTTAAGCATGCACATGCATCTTTTGGTAGACGCGGATGAAGTTTTCTGCAAAACCACAAGATGTGCATGCAAATGGTGCTTTTTGCAGAACGCGCACGTGGATTTCTACCAAACGACGTGCTAAGCATGCCGATGCTGCTCTTTTTAGCACCCGCGCACGGATTTGTGCGAAAACGCGTTTTAAGCATGCACATGCATCTTTTGGTAGACGCGGATGAAGTTTTCTGCAAAACCACAAGATGTGCATGCAAATGGTGCTTTTGGCAGAACGCGCACGTGGATTTCTACCAAACGACGTGCTAAGCATGCCGATGCTGCTCTTTTTAGCACCCCCGCACGGATTTGTGCGAAAACGCGTTTTAAGCATGCACATGTGTCTTTTGGTAGACGCGGATGAAGTTTTCTGCAAAACCACAAGATGTGCATGCAAATGGTGCTTTTGGCAGAACGCGCACGTGGATTTCTACCAAACGACGTGCTAAGCATGCCGATGCTGCTATTTTTAGCACCCGCGCACGCATTTGTGCGAAAACGCGTTTTAAGCATGCACATGCATCTTTTGGTAGACGCGGATGAAGTTTTCTGCAAAACCACAAGATGTGCATGCAAATGGTGCTTTTTGCAGAACGCGCACGTGGATTTCTACCAAACGACGTGCTAAGCATGCCGATGCTGCTCTTTTTAGCACCCGCGCACGCATTTGTGCGAAAACGCGTTTTAAGCATGCACATGCATCTTTTGGTAGACGCGGATGAAGTTTTCTGCAAAACCACAAGATGTGCATGCAAATGGTGCTTTTTGCAGAACGCGCACGTGGATTTCTACCAAACGACGTGCTAAGCATGCCGATGCTGCTCTTTTTAGCACCCGCGCACGCATTTGTGCGAAAACGCGTTTTAAGCATGCACATGCATCTTTTGGTAGACGGGGATGAAGTTTTCTGCAAAACCACAAGATGTGCATGCAAATGGTGCTTTTTGCAGAACGCGCACGTGGATTTCTACCAAACGACGTGCTAAGCATGCCGATGCTGCTCTTTTTAGCACCCGCGCACGGATTTGTGCGAAAACGCGTTTTAAGCATGCACATGCATCTTTTGGTAGACGCGGATGAAGTTTTCTGCAAAACCACAAGATGTGCATGCAAATGGTGCTTTTGGCAGAACGCGCACGTGGATTTCTACCAAACGACGTGCTAAGCATGCCGATGCTGCTCTTTTTAGCACCCCCGCACGGATTTGTGCGAAAACGCGTTTTAAGAATGCACATGCATCTTTTGGTAGACGCGGATGAAGTTTTCTGCAAAACCACAAGATGTGCATGCAAATGGTGCTTTTGGCAGAACGCGCACGTGGATTTCTACCAAACGACGTGCTAAGCATGCCGATGCTGCTATTTTTAGCACCCGCGCACGCATTTGTGCGAAAACGCATTTTAAGCATGCACATGCATCTTTTGGTAGACGCGGATGAAGTTTTCTGCAAAACCACAAGATGTGCATGCAAATGGTGCTTTTTGCAGAACGCGCACGTGGATTTCTACCAAACGACGTGCTAAGCATGCCGATGCTGCTCTTTTTAGCACCCGCGCACGCATTTGTGCGAAAACGCGTTTTAAGCATGCACATGCATCTTTTGGTAGACGCGGATGAAGTTTTCTGAAAAACCACAAGATGTGCATGCAAATGGTGCTTTTTGCAGAACGCGCACGTGGATTTCTACCAAACGACGTGCTAAGCATGCCGATGCTGCTCTTTTTAGCACCCGCGCACGCATTTGTGCGAAAACGCGTTTTAAGCATGCACATGCATCTTTTGGTAGACGCGGATGAAGTTTTCTGCAAAACCACAAGATGTGCATGCAAATGGTGCTTTTTGCAGAACGCGTACGTGGATTTCTACCAAACGATGTGCTAAGCTTGCCGATGCTGCTCTTTTTAGCACCCGTGCACGGATTTGTGCGAAAACGCGTTTTAAGCATGCACATGCATCTTTTGGTAGACGCGGATGAAGTTTTCTGCAAAACCACAAGATGTGCATGCAAATGGTGCTTTTGGCAGAACGCGCACGTGGATTTCTACCAAACGACGTGCTAAGCATGCCGATGCTGCTCTTTTTAGCACCCGCGCACGCATTTGTGCGAAAACGCGTTTTAAGCATGCACATGCATCTTTAGGTAGACGCGGATGAAGTTTTCTGCAAAACCACAAGATGTGCATGCAAATGGTGCTTTTTGCAGAACGCGCGCGTGGACTTCTACCAAACGACGTGCTAAGCATGCCGATGCTGCTCTGTTTAGCACCCGCGCACGGATTTGTGCGAAAACGCGTTTTAAGCATGCACATGCATCTTTTGGTAGACGCGGATGAAGTTTTCTGCAAAACCACAAGATGTGCATGCAAATGGTGCTTTTGGCAGAACGCGCACGTGGATTTCTACCAAACGACGTGCTAAGCATGCCGATGCTGCTCTTTTTAGCACCCGCGCACGCATTTGTGCGAAAACGCGTTTTAAGCATGCACATGCATCTTTTGGTAGACGCGGATGAAGTTTTCTGCAAAACCACAATATGTGCATGCAAATGGTGCTTTTTGCAGAACGCGCACGTGGATTTCTACGAAACGACGTGCTAAGCATGCCGATGCTGCTCTTTTTAGCACCCGCGCACGCATTTGTGCGAAAACGCGTTTTAAGCATGCACATGCATCTTTTGGTAGACGCGGATGAAGTTTTCTGCAAAACCACAAGATGTGCATGCAAATGGTGCTTTTTGCAGAACGCGCACGTGGATTTCTACCAAACGACGTGCTAAGCATGCCGATGCTGCTCTTTTTAGCACCCGCGCACGCATTTGTGCGAAAACGCGTTTTAAGCATGCACATGCATCTTTTGGTAGACGCGGATGAAGTTTTCTGCAAAACCACAAGATGTGCATGCAAATGGTGCTTTTTGCAGAACGCGCACGTGGATTTCTACCAAACGATGTGCTAAGCTTGCCGATGCTGCTCTTTTTAGCACCCGCGCACGGATTTGTGCGAAAACGCGTTTTAAGCATGCACATGCATCTTTTGGTAGACGCGGATGAAGTTTTCTGCAAAACCACAAGATGTGCATGCAAATGGTGCTTTTGGCAGAACGCGCACGTGGATTTCTACCAAACGACGTGCTAAGCATGCCGATGCTGCTCTTTTTAGCACCCGCGCACGCATTTGTGCGAAAACGCGTTTTAAGCATGCACATGCATCTTTTGGTAGACGCGGATGGTTTTCTGCAAAACCACAAGATGTGCATGCAAATGGTGCTTTTGGCAGAACGCGCACGTAGATTTCTACCAAACGACGTGCTAAGCATGCCGGTGCTGCTCTTTTTAGCACCCGCGCACGCATTTGTGCGAAAACGCGTTTTAAGCATGCACATGCATCTTTTGGTAGACGCGGATGAAGTTTTCTGCAAAACCACAAGATGTGCATGCAAATGGTGCTTTTTGCAGAACGCGCACGTGGATTTCTACCAAACGACGTGCTAAGCATGCCGATGCTGCTCTTTTTAGCACCCGCGCACGGATTTGTGCGAAAACGCGTTTTAAGCATGCACATGCATCTTTTGGTAGACGCGGATGAAGTTTTCTGCAAAACCACAAGATGTGCATGCAAATGGTGCTTTTGGCAGAACGCGCACGTGGATTTCTACCAAACGACGTGCTAAGCATGCCGATGCTGCTCTTTTTAGCACCCCCGCACGGATTTGTGCGAAAACGCGTTTTAAGCATGCACATGCATCTTTTGGTAGACGCGGATGAAGTTTTCTGCAAAACCACAAGATGTGCATGCAAATGGTGCTTTTGGCAGAACGCGCACGTGGATTTATACCAAACGACGTGCTAAGCATGCCGATGCTGCTATTTTTAGCACCCGCGCACGCATTTGTGCGAAAACGCATTTTAAGCATGCACATGCATCTTTTGGTAGACGCGGATGAAGTTTTCTGCAAAACCACAAGATGTGCATGCAAATGGTGCTTTTTGCAGAACGCGCACGTGGATTTCTACCAAACGACGTGCTAAGCATGCCGATGCTGCTCTTTTTAGCACCCGCGCACGCATTTGTGCGAAAACGCGTTTTAAGCATGCACATGCATCTTTTGGTAGACGCGGATGAAGTTTTCTGCAAAACCACAAGATGTGCATGCAAATGGTGCTTTTTGCAGAACGCGCACGTGGATTTCTACGAAACGACGTGCTAAGCATGCCGATGCTGCTCTTTTTAGCACCCGCGCACGCATTTGTGCGAAAACGCGTTTTAAGCATGCACATGCATCTTTTGGTAGACGCGGATGAAGTTTTCTGCAAAACCACAAGATGTGCATGCAAATGGTGCTTTTTGCAGAACGCGCGCGTGGATTTCTACCAAACGACGTGCTAAGCATGCCGATGCTGCTCTTTTTAGCACCCGCGCACGCATTTGTGCGAAAACGCGTTTTAAGCATGCACATGCATCTTTTGGTAGACGCGGATGAAGTTTTCTGCAAAACCACAAGATGTGCATGCAAATGGTGCTTTTTGCAGAACGCGCGCGTGGATTTCTACCAAACGACGTGCTAAGCATGCCGATGCTGCTCTTTTTAGCACCCGCGCACGGATTTGTGCGAAAACGCCTTTTAAGCATGCACATGCATCTTTTGGTAGACGCGGATGAAGTTTTCTGCAAAACCACAAGATGTGCATGCAAATGGTGCTTTTGGCAGAACGCGCACGTAGATTTCTACCAAACGACGTGCTAAGCATGCCGATGCTGCTCTTTTTAGCACCCGCGCACGCATTTGTGCGAAAACGCGTTTTAAGCATGCACATGCATCTTTTGGTAGACGCGGATGAAGTTTTCTGCAAAACCACAAGATGTGCATGCAAATGGTGCTTTTTGCAGAACGCGCACGTGGATTTCTACCAAACGACGTGCTAAGCATGCCGATGCTGCTCTTTTTAGCACCCGCGCACGGATTTGTGCGAAAACGCGTTTTAAGCATGCACATGCATCTTTTGGTAGACGCGGATGAAGTTTTCTGCAAAACCACAAGATGTGCATGAAATGGTGCTTTTGGCAGAACGCGCACGTGGATTTCTACCAAACGACGTGCTAAGCATGCCGATGCTGCTCTTTTTAGCACCCCCGCACGGATTTGTGCGAAAACGCGTTTTAAGCATGCACATGCATCTTTTGGTAGACGCGGATGAAGTTTTCTGCAAAACCACAAGATGTGCATGCAAATGGTGCTTTTGGCAGAACGCGCACGTGGATTTCTACCAAACGACGTGCTAAGCATGCCGATGCTGCTATTTTTAGCACCCGCGCACGCATTTGTGCGAAAACGCATTTTAAGCATGCACATGCATCTTTTGGTAGACGCGGATGAAGTTTTCTGCAAAACCACAAGATGTGCATGCAAATGGTGCTTTTTGCAGAACGCGCACGTGGATTTCTACCAAACGACGTGCTAAGCTTGCCGATGCTGCTCTTTTTAGCACCCGCGCACGCATTTGTGCGAAAACGCGTTTTAAGCATGCACATGCATCTTTTGGTAGACGCGGATGAAGTTTTCTGCAAAACCACAAGATGTGCATGCAAATGGTGCTTTTTGCAGAACGCGCACGTTGATTTCTACCAAACGATGTGCTGAGGTTGCCGATGCTGCTCTTTTTAGCACCCGCGCACGGATTTGTGCGAAAACGCGTTTTAAGCATGCACATGCATCTTTTGGTAGACGCGGATGAAGTTTTCTGCAAAACCACAAGATGTGCATGCAAATGGTGCTTTTGGCAGAACGCGCACGTAGATTTCTACCAAACGACGCGCTAAGCATGCCGATGCTGCTCTTTTTAGCACCCGCGCACGCATTTGTGCGAAAACGCGTTTTAAGCATGCACATGCATCTTTTGGTAGACGCGGATGAAGTTTTCTGCAAAACCACAAGATGTGCATGCAAATGGTGCTTTTTGCAGAACGCGCACGTGGATTTCTACCAAACGACGTGCTAAGCATGCCGATGCTGCTCTTTTTAGCACCCGCGCACGGATTTGTGCGAAAACGCGTTTTAAGCATGCACATGCATCTTTTGGTAGACGCGGATGAAGTTTTCTGCAAAACCACAAGATGTGCATGAAATGGTGCTTTTGGCAGAACGCGCACGTGGATTTCTACCAAACGACGTGCTAAGCATGCCGATGCTGCTCTTTTTAGCACCCCCGCACGGATTTGTGCGAAAACGCGTTTTAAGCATGCACATGCATCTTTTGGTAGACGCGGATGAAGTTTTCTGCAAAACCACAAGATGTGCATGCAAATGGTGCTTTTGGCAGAACGCGCACGTGGATTTCTACCAAACGACGTGCTAAGCATGCCGATGCTGCTATTTTTAGCACCCGCGCACGCATTTGTGCGAAAACGCATTTTAAGCATGCACATGCATCTTTTGGTAGACGCGGATGAAGTTTTCTGCAAAACCACAAGATGTGCATGCAAATGGTGCTTTTTGCAGAACGCGCACGTGGATTTCTACCAAACGACGTGCTAAGCTTGCCGATGCTGCTCTTTTTAGCACCCGCGCACGCATTTGTGCGAAAACGCGTTTTAAGCATGCACATGCATCTTTTGGTAGACGCGGATGAAGTTTTCTGCAAAACCACAAGATGTGCATGCAAATGGTGCTTTTTGCAGAACGCGCACGTTGATTTCTACCAAACGATGTGCTGAGGTTGCCGATGCTGCTCTTTTTAGCACCCGCGCACGGATTTGTGCGAAAACGCGTTTTAAGCATGCACATGCATCTTTTGGTAGACGCGGATGAAGTTTTCTGCAAAACCACAAGATGTGCATGCAAATGGTGCTTTTGGCAGAACGCGCACGTGGATTTCTACCAAACGACGTGCTAAGCATGCCGATGCTGCTCTTTTTAGCACCCGCGCACGCATTTGTGCGAAAACGCGTTTTAAGCATGCACATGCATCTTTTGGTAGACGCGGATGAAGTTTTCTGCAAAACCACAAGATGTGCATGCAAATGGTGCTTTTTGCAGAACGCGCACGTGGATTTCTACCAAACGATGTGCTAAGCTTGCCGATGCTGCTCTTTTTAGCACCCGCGCACGGATTTGTGTGAAAACGCGTTTTAAGCATGCACATGCATCTTTTGGTAGACGCGGATGAAGTTTTCTGCAAAACCACAAGATGTGCATGCAAATGGTGCTTTTGGCAGAACGCGCACGTAGATTTCTACCAAACGACGCGCTAAGCATGCCGATGCTGCTCTTTTTAGCACCCGCGCACGCATTTGTGCGAAAACGCGTTTTAAGCATGCACATGCATCTTTTGGTAGACGGGGATGAAGTTTTCTGCAAAACCACAAGATGTGCATGCAAATGGTGGTTTTTGCAGAACGCGCACGTGGATTTCTACCAAACGACGTGCTAAGCATACCGATGCTGCTCTTTTTAGCACCCGCGCACGGATTTGTGCGAAAACGCGTTTTAAGCATGCACATGCATCTTTTGGTAGACGCGGATGAAGTTTTCTGCAAAACCACAAGATGTGCATGCAAATGGTACTTTTGGCAGAACGCGCACGTGGATTTCTACCAAACGACGTGCTAAGCATGCCGATGCTGCTCTTTTTAGCACCCCCGCACGGATTTGTGCGAAAACGCGTTTTAAGCATGCACATGCATCTTTTGGTAGACGCGGATGAAGTTTTCTGCAAAACCACAAGATGTGCATGCAAATGGTGCTTTTGGCAGAACGCGCACGTGGATTTCTACCAAACGACGTGCTAAGCATGCCGATGCTGCTATTTTTAGCACCCGCGCACGCATTTGTGCGAAAACGCATTTTAAGCATGCACATGCATCTTTTGGTAGACGCGGATGAAGTTTTCTGCAAAACCACAAGATTTGCATGCAAATGGTGCTTTTTGCAGAACGCGCACGTGGATTTCTACCAAACGACGTGCTAAGCATGCCGATGCTGCTCTTTTTAGCACCCGCGCACGCATTTGTGCGAAAACGCGTTTTAAGCATGCACATGCATCTTTTGGTAGACGCGGATGAAGTTTTCTGCAAAACCACAAGATGTGCATGCAAATGGTGCTTTTTGCAGAACGCGCACGTGGATTTCTACCAAACGACGTGCTAAGCATGCCGATGCTGCTCTTTTTAGCACCCGCGCACGCATTTGTGCGAAAACGCGTTTTAAGCATGCACATGCATCTTTTGGTAGACGCGGATGAAGTTTTCTGCAAAACCACAAGATGTGCATGCAAATGGTGCTTTTTGCAGAACGCGCACGTGGATTTCTAACAAACGATGTGCTAAGCTTGCCGATGCTGCTCTTTTTAGCACCCGCGCACGGATTTGTGCGAAAACGCGTTTTAAGCATGCACATGCATCTTTTGGTAGACGCGGATGAAGTTTTCTGCAAAACCACAAGATGTGCATGCAAATGGTGCTTTTGGCAGAACGCGCACGTGGATTTCTACCAAACGACGTGCTAAGCATGCCGATGCTGCTCTTTTTAGCACCCGCGCACGCATTTGTGCGAAAACGCGTTTTAAGCATGCACATGCATCTTTTGGTAGACGCGGATGAAGTTTTCTGCAAAACCACAAGATGTGCATGCAAATGGTGCTTTTTGCAGAACGCGCGCGTGGATTTCTACCAAACGACGTGCTAAGCATGCCGATGCTGCTCTTTTTAGCACCCGCGCACGGATTTGTGCGAAAACGCGTTTTAAGCATGCACATGCATCTTTTGGTAGACGCGGATGAAGTTTTCTGCAAAACCACAAGATGTGCATGCAAATGGTGCTTTTGGCAGAACGCGCAGGTGGATTTCTACCAAACGACGTGCTAAGCATGCCGATGCTGCTCTTTTTAGCACCCGCGCACGCATTTGTGCGAAAACGCGTTTTAAGCATGCACATGCATCTTTTGGTAGACGCGGATGAAGTTTTCTGCAAAACCACAATATGTGCATGCAAATGGTGCTTTTTGCAGAACGCGCACGTGGATTTCTACGAAACGACGTGCTAAGCATGCCGATGCTGCTCTTTTTAGCACCCGCGCACGCATTTGTGCGAAAACGCGTTTTAAGCATGCACATGCATCTTTTGGTAGACGCGGATGAAGTTTTCTGCAAAACCACAAGATGTGCATGCAAATGGTGCTTTTTGCAGAACGCGCACGTGGATTTCTACCAAACGACGTGCTAATCATGCCGATGCTGCTCTTTTTAGCACCCGCGCACGCATTTGTGCGAAAACGCGTTTTAAGCATGCACATGCATCTTTTGGTAGACGCGGATGAAGTTTTCTGCAAAACCACAAGATGTGCATGCAAATGGTGCTTTTTGCAGAACGCGCACGTGGATTTCTACCAAACGATGTGCTAAGCTTGCCGATGCTGCTCTTTTTAGCACCCGCGCACGGATTTGTGCGAAAACGCGTTTTAAGCATGCACATGCATCTTTTGGTAGACGCGGATGAAGTTTTCTGCAAAACCACAAGATGTGCATGCAAATGGTGCTTTTGGCAGAACGCGCACGTGGATGTCTACCAAACGACGTGCTAAGCATGCCGATGCTGCTCTTTTTAGCACCCGCGCACGCATTTGTGCGAAAACGCGTTTTAAGCATGCACATGCATCTTTTGGTAGACGCGGATGAAGTTTTCTGCAAAACCACAAGATGTGCATGCAAATGGTGCTTTTGGCAGAACGCGCACGTAGATTTCTACCAAACGACGTGCTAAGCATGCCGATGCTGCTCTTTTTAGCACCCGCGCACGCATTTGTGCGAAAACGCGTTTTAAGCATGCACATGCATCTTTTGGTAGACGCGGATGAAGTTTTCTGCAAAACCACAAGATGTGCATGCAAATGGTGCTTTTTGCAGAACGCGCACGTGGATTTCTACCAAACGACGTGCTAAGCATGCCGATGCTGCTCTTTTTAGCACTCGCGCACGGATTTGTACAAAAACGCGTTTTAAGCATGCACATGCATCTTTTGGTAGACGCGGATGAAGTTTTCTGCAAAACCACAAGATGTGCATGCAAATGGTGCTTTTGGCAGAACGCGCATGTGGATTTCTACCAAACGACGTGCTAAGCATGCCGATGCTGCTCTTTTTAGCACCCCCGCACGGATTTGTGCGAAAACGCGTTTTAAGCATGCACATGCATCTTTTGGTAGACGCGGATGAAGTTTTCTGCAAAACCACAAGATGTGCATGCAAATGGTGCTTTTGGCAGAACGCGCACGTGGATTTCTACCAAACGACGTGCTAAGCATGCCGATGCTGCTATTTTTAGCACCCGCGCACGCATTTGTGCGAAAACGCATTTTAAGCATGCACATGCATCTTTTGGTAGACGCGGATGAAGTTTTCTGCAAAACCACAAGATGTGCATGCAAATGGTGCTTTTTGCAGAACGCGCACGTGGATTTCTACCAAACGACGTGCTAAGCATGCCGATGCTGCTCTTTTTAGCACCCGCGCACGCATTTGTGCGAAAACGCGTTTTAAGCATGCACATGCATCTTTTGGTAGACGCGGATGAAGTTTTCTGCAAAACCACAAGATGTGCATGCAAATGGTGCTTTTGGCAGAACGCGCACGTGGATTTCTACCAAACGACGTGCTAAGCATGCCGATGCTGCTCTTTTTAGCACCCGCGCACGCATTTGTGCGAAAACGCGTTTTAAGCATGCACATGCATCTTTTGGTAGACGCGGATGAAGTTTTCTGCAAAACCACAAGATGTGCATGCAAATGGTGCTTTTGGCAGAACGCGCACGTGGATTTCTACCAAACGACGTGCTAAGCATGCCGATGCTGCTCTTTTTAGCACCCGCGCACGCATTTGTGCGAAAACGCGTTTTAAGCATGCACATGCATCTTTTGGTAGACGCGGATGAAGTTTTCTGCAAAACCACAATATGTGCATGCAAATGGTGCTTTTTGCAGAACGCGCACGTGGATTTCTACGAAACGACGTGCTAAGCATGCCGATGCTGCTCTTTTTAGCACCCGCGCACGCATTTGTGCGAAAACGCGTTTTAAGCATGCACATGCATCTTTTGGTAGACGCGGATGAAGTTTTCTGCAAAACCACAATATGTGCATGCAAATGGTGCTTTTTGCAGAACGCGCACGTGGATTTCTACGAAACGACGTGCTAAGCATGCCGATGCTGCTCTTTTTAGCACCCGCGCACGCATTTGTGCGAAAACGCGTTTTAAGCATGCACATGCATCTTTTGGTAGACGCGGATGAAGTTTTCTGCAAAACCACAAGATGTGCATGCAAATGGTGCTTTTTGCAGAACGCGCACGTGGATTTCTACCAAACGACGTGCTAATCATGCCGATGCTGCTCTTTTTAGCACCCGCGCACGCATTTGTGCGAAAACGCGTTTTAAGCATGCACATGCATCTTTTGGTAGACGCGGATGAAGTTTTCTGCAAAACCACAAGATGTGCATGCAAATGGTGCTTTTTGCAGAACGCGCACGTGGATTTCTACCAAACGATGTGCTAAGCTTGCCGATGCTGCTCTTTTTAGCACCCGCGCACGGATTTGTGCGAAAACGCGTTTTAAGCATGCACATGCATCTTTTGGTAGACGCGGATGAAGTTTTCTGCAAAACCACAAGATGTGCATGCAAATGGTGCTTTTGGCAGAACGCGCACGTGGATGTCTACCAAACGACGTGCTAAGCATGCCGATGCTGCTCTTTTTAGCACCCGCGCACGCATTTGTGCGAAAACGCGTTTTAAGCATGCACATGCATCTTTTGGTAGACGCGGATGAAGTTTTCTGCAAAACCACAAGATGTGCATGCAAATGGTGCTTTTGGCAGAACGCGCACGTAGATTTCTACCAAACGACGTGCTAAGCATGCCGATGCTGCTCTTTTTAGCACCCGCGCACGCATTTGTGCGAAAACGCGTTTTAAGCATGCACATGCATCTTTTGGTAGACGCGGATGAAGTTTTCTGCAAAACCACAAGATGTGCATGCAAATGGTGCTTTTTGCAGAACGCGCACGTGGATTTCTACCAAACGACGTGCTAAGCATGCCGATGCTGCTCTTTTTAGCACTCGCGCACGGATTTGTGCAAAAACGCGTTTTAAGCATGCACATGCATCTTTTGGTAGACGCGGATGAAGTTTTCTGCAAAACCACAAGATGTGCATGCAAATGGTGCTTTTGGCAGAACGCGCATGTGGATTTCTACCAAACGACGTGCTAAGCATGCCGATGCTGCTCTTTTTAGCACCCCCGCACGGATTTGTGCGAAAACGCGTTTTAAGCATGCACATGCATCTTTTGGTAGACGCGGATGAAGTTTTCTGCAAAACCACAAGATGTGCATGCAAATGGTGCTTTTGGCAGAACGCGCACGTGGATTTCTACCAAACGACGTGCTAAGCATGCCGATGCTGCTATTTTTAGCACCCGCGCACGCATTTGTGCGAAAACGCATTTTAAGCATGCACATGCATCCTTTGGTAGACGCGGATGAAGTTTTCTGCAAAACCACAAGATGTGCATGCAAATGGTGCTTTTTGCAGAACGCGCACGTGGATTTCTACCAAACGACGTGCTAAGCATGCCGATGCTGCTCTTTTTAGCACCCGCGCACGCATTTGTGCGAAAACGCGTTTTAAGCATGCACATGCATCTTTTGGTAGACGCGGATGAAGTTTTCTGCAAAACCACAAGATGTGCATGCAAATGGTGCTTTTTGGAGAACGCGCACGTGGATTTCTACCAAACGATGTGCTAAGCTTGCCGATGCTGCTCTTTTTAGCACCCGCGCACGGATTTGTGCGAAAACGCGTTTTAAGCATGCACATGCATCTTTTGGTAGACGCGGATGAAGTTTTCTGCAAAACCACAAGATGTGCATGCAAATGGTGCTTTTGGCAGAACGCGCACGTGGATTTCTACCAAACGACGTGCTAAGCATGCCGATGCTGCTCTTTTTAGCACCCGCGCACGCATTTGTGCGAAAACGCGTTTTAAGCATGCACATGCATCTTTTGGTAGACGCGGATGAAGTTTTCTGCAAAACCACAAGATGTGCATGCAAATGGTGCTTTTTGCAGAACGCGCGCGTGGATTTCTACCAAACGACGTGCTAAGCATGCCGATGCTGCTCTTTTTAGCACCCGCGCACGGATTTGTGCGAAAACGCGTTTTAAGCATGCACATGCATCTTTTGGTAGACGCGGATGAAGTTTTCTGCAAAACCACAAGATGTGCATGCAAATGGTGCTTTTGGCAGAACGCGCACGTGGATTTCTACCAAACGACGTGCTAAGCATGCCGATGCTGCTCTTTTTAGCACCCGCGCACGCATTTGTGCGAAAACGCGTTTTAAGCATGCACATGCATCTTTTGGTAGACGCGGATGAAGTTTTCTGCAAAACCACAATATGTGCATGCAAATGGTGCTTTTTGCAGAACGCGCACGTGGATTTCTACGAAACGACGTGCTAAGCATGCCGATGCTGCTCTTTTTAGCACCCGCGCACGCATTTGTGCGAAAACGCGTTTTAAGCATGCACATGCATCTTTTGGTAGACGCCGATGAAGTTTTCTGCAAAACCACAAGATGTGCATGCAAATGGTGCTTTTTGCAGAACGCGCACGTGGATTTCTACCAAACGACGTGCTAAGCATGCCGATGCTGCTCTTTTTAGCACCCGCGCACGCATTTGTGCGAAAACGCGTTTTAAGCATGCACATGCATCTTTTGGTAGACGCGGATGAAGTTTTCTGCAAAACCACAAGATGTGCATGCAAATGGTGCTTTTTGCAGAACGCGCACGTGGATTTCTACCAAACGATGTGCTAAGCTTGCCGATGCTGCTCTTTTTAGCACCCGCGCACGGATTTGTGCGAAAACGCGTTTTAAGCATGCACATGCATCTTTTGGTAGACGCGGATGAAGTTTTCTGCAAAACCACAAGATGTGCATGCAAATGGTGCTTTTGGCAGAACGCGCACGTGGATTTCTACCAAACGACGTGCTAAGCATGCCGATGCTGCTCTTTTTAGCACCCGCGCACGCATTTGTGCGAAAACGCGTTTTAAGCATGCACATGCATCTTTTGGTAGACGCGGATGAAGTTTTCTGCAAAACCACAAGATGTGCATGCAAATGGTGCTTTTTGCAGAACGCGCGCGTGGATTTCTACCAAACGACGTGCTAAGCATGCCGATGCTGCTCTTTTTAGCACCCGCGCACGGATT
The DNA here is from genome assembly GCF_023375885.2 of Dermacentor andersoni. Lineage (NCBI taxonomy): Eukaryota > Metazoa > Arthropoda > Arachnida > Ixodida > Ixodidae > Dermacentor > Dermacentor andersoni. The sequence goes on from NW_027314827.1 coordinate 121,561, forward strand.
TGTGCGAAAACGCGTTTTAAGCATGCACATGCATCTTTTGGTAGACGCGGATGAAGTTTTCTGAAAACCACAAGATGTGCATGCAAATGGTGCTTTTGGCAGAACGCGCACGTGGATTTCTACCAAACGACGTGCTAAGCATGCCGATGCTGCTCTTTTTAGCACCCGCGCACGCATTTGTGCGAAAACGCGTTTTAAGCATGCACATGCATCTTTTGGTAGACGCGGATGAAGTTTTCTGCAAAACCACAAGATGTGCATGCAAATGGTGCTTTTTGCAGAACGCGCACGTGGATTTCTACCAAACGATGTGCTAAGCTTGCCGATGCTGCTCTTTTTAGCACCCGCGCACGGATTTGTGCGAAAACGCGTTTTAAGCATGCACATGCATCTTTTGGTAGACGCGGATGAAGTTTTCTGGAAAACCACAAGATGTGCATGCAAATGGTGCTTTTGGCAGAACGCGCACGTGGATTTCTACCAAACGACGTGCTAAGCATGCCGATGCTGCTCTTTTTAGCACCCGCGCACGCATTTGTGCGAAAACGCGTTTTAAGCATGCACATGCATCTTTTGGTAGACGCGGATGAAGTTTTCTGCAAAACCACAAGATGTGCATGCAAATGGTGCTTTTTGCAGAACGCGCACGTGGATTTCTACCAAACGACGCGCTAAGCATGCCGATGCTGCTCTTTTTAGCACCCGCGCACGGATTTGTGCGAAAACGCGTTTTAAGCATGCACATGCATCTTTTGGTAGACGCGGATGAAGTTTTCTGCAAAACCACAAGATGTGCATGCAAATGGTGCTTTTGGCAGAACGCGCACGTGGATTTCTACCAAACGACGTGCTAAGCATGCCGATGCTGCTCTTTTTAGCACCCGCGCACGCATTTGTGCGAAAACGCGTTTTAAGCATGCACATGCATCTTTTGGTAGACGCGGATGAAGTTTTCTGCAAAACCACAAGATGTGCATGCAAATGGTGCTTTTTGCAGAACGCGCACGTGGATTTCTACCAAACGACGTGCTAAGCATGCCGATGCTGCTCTTTTTAGCACCCGCGCACGGATTTGTGCGAAAACGCGTTTTAAGCATGCACATGCATCTTTTGGTAGACGCGGATGAAGTTTTCTGCAAAACCACAAGATGTGCATGAAATGGTGCTTTTGGCAGAACGCGCACGTGGATTTCTACCAAACGACGTGCTAAGCATGCCGATGCTGCTCTTTTTAGCACCCCCGCACGGATTTGTGCGAAAACGCGTTTTAAGCATGCACATGCATCTTTTGGTAGACGCGGATGAAGTTTTCTGCAAAACCACAAGATGTGCATGCAAATGGTGCTTTTGGCAGAACGCGCACGTGGATTTCTACCAAACGACGTGCTAAGCATGCCGATGCTGCTATTTTTAGCACCCGCGCACGCATTTGTGCGAAAACGCATTTTAAGCATGCACATGCATCTTTTGGTAGACGCGGATGAAGTTTTCTGCAAAACCACAAGATGTGCATGCAAATGGTGCTTTTTGCAGAACGCGCACGTGGATTTCTACCAAACGACGTGCTAAGCTTGCCGATGCTGCTCTTTTTAGCACCCGCGCACGCATTTGTGCGAAAACGCGTTTTAAGCATGCACATGCATCTTTTGGTAGACGCGGATGAAGTTTTCTGCAAAACCACAAGATGTGCATGCAAATGGTGCTTTTTGCAGAACGCGCACGTGGATTTCTACCAAACGATGTGCTAAGCTTGCCGATGCTGCTCTTTTTAGCACCCGCGCACGGATTTGTGTGAAAACGCGTTTTAAGCATGCACATGCATCTTTTGGTAGACGCGGATGAAGTTTTCTGCAAAACCACAAGATGTGCATGCAAATGGTGCTTTTGGCAGAACGCGCACGTAGATTTCTACCAAACGACGCGCTAAGCATGCCGATGCTGCTCTTTTTAGCACCCGCGCACGCATTTGTGCGAAAACGCGTTTTAAGCATGCACATGCATCTTTTGGTAGACGCGGATGAAGTTTTCTGCAAAACCACAAGATGTGCATGCAAATGGTGCTTTTTGCAGAACGCGCACGTGGATTTCTACCAAACGACGTGCTAAGCATGCCGATGCTGCTCTTTTTAGCACCCGCGCACGGATTTGTGCGAAAACGCGTTTTAAGCATGCACATGCATCTTTTGGTAGACGCGGATGAAGTTTTCTGCAAAACCACAAGATGTGCATGAAATGGTGCTTTTGGCAGAACGCGCACGTGGATTTCTACCAAACGACGTGCTAAGCATGCCGATGCTGCTCTTTTTAGCACCCCCGCACGGATTTGTGCGAAAACGCGTTTTAAGCATGCACATGCATCTTTTGGTAGACGCGGATGAAGTTTTCTGCAAAACCACAAGATGTGCATGCAAATGGTGCTTTTGGCAGAACGCGCACGTGGATTTCTACCAAACGACGTGCTAAGCATGCCGATGCTGCTATTTTTAGCACCCGCGCACGCATTTGTGCGAAAACGCATTTTAAGCATGCACATGCATCTTTTGGTAGACGCGGATGAAGTTTTCTGCAAAACCACAAGATGTGCATGCAAATGGTGCTTTTTGCAGAACGCGCACGTGGATTTCTACCAAACGACGTGCTAAGCTTGCCGATGCTGCTCTCTTTAGCACCCGCGCACGCATTTGTGCGAAAACGCGTTTTAAGCATGCACATGCATCTTTTGGTAGACGCGGATGAAGTTTTCTGCAAAACCACAAGATGTGCATGCAAATGGTGCTTTTTGCAGAACGCGCACGTTGATTTCTACCAAACGATGTGCTGAGGTTGCCGATGCTGCTCTTTTTAGCACCCGCGCACGGATTTGTGCGAAAACGCGTTTTAAGCATGCACATGCATCTTTTGGTAGACGCGGATGAAGTTTTCTGCAAAACCACAAGATGTGCATGCAAATGGTGCTTTTGGCAGAACGCGCACGTGGATTTCTACCAAACGACGTGCTAAGCATGCCGATGCTGCTCTTTTTAGCACCCGCGCACGCATTTGTGCGAAAACGCGTTTTAAGCATGCACATGCATCTTTTGGTAGACGCGGATGAAGTTTTCTGCAAAACCACAAGATGTGCATGCAAATGGTGCTTTTTGCAGAACGCGCACGTGGATTTCTACCAAACGATGTGCTAAGCTTGCCGATGCTGCTCTTTTTAGCACCCGCGCACGGATTTGTGTGAAAACGCGTTTTAAGCATGCACATGCATCTTTTGGTAGACGCGGATGAAGTTTTCTGCAAAACCACAAGATGTGCATGCAAATGGTGCTTTTGGCAGAACGCGCACGTAGATTTCTACCAAACGACGCGCTAAGCATGCCGATGCTGCTCTTTTTAGCACCCGCGCACGCATTTGTGCGAAAACGCGTTTTAAGCATGCACATGCATCTTTTGGTAGACGGGGATGAAGTTTTCTGCAAAACCACAAGATGTGCATGCAAATGGTGGTTTTTGCAGAACGCGCACGTGGATTTCTACCAAACGACGTGCTAAGCATACCGATGCTGCTCTTTTTAGCACCCGCGCACGGATTTGTGCGAAAACGCGTTTTAAGCATGCACATGCATCTTTTGGTAGACGCGGATGAAGTTTTCTGCAAAACCACAAGATGTGCATGCAAATGGTACTTTTGGCAGAACGCGCACGTGGATTTCTACCAAACGACGTGCTAAGCATGCCGATGCTGCTCTTTTTAGCACCCCCGCACGGATTTGTGCGAAAACGCGTTTTAAGCATGCACGTGCATCTTTTGGTAGACGCGGATGAAGTTTTCTGCAAAACCACAAGATGTGCATGCAAATGGTGCTTTTGGCAGAACGCGCACGTGGATTTCTACCAAACGACGTGCTAAGCATGCCGATGCTGCTATTTTTAGCACCCGCGCACGCATTTGTGCGAAAACGCATTTTAAGCATGCACATGCATCTTTTGGTAGACGCGGATGAAGTTTTCTGCAAAACCACAAGATTTGCATGCAAATGGTGCTTTTTGCAGAACGCGCACGTGGATTTCTACCAAACGACGTGCTAAGCATGCCGATGCTGCTCTTTTTAGCACCCGCGCACGCATTTGTGCGAAAACGCGTTTTAAGCATGCACATGCATCTTTTGGTAGACGCGGATGAAGTTTTCTGCAAAACCACAAGATGTGCATGCAAATGGTGCTTTTTGCAGAACGCGCACGTGGATTTCTACCAAACGACGTGCTAAGCATGCCGATGCTGCTCTTTTTAGCACCCGCGCACGCATTTGTGCGAAAACGCGTTTTAAGCATGCACATGCATCTTTTGGTAGACGCGGATGAAGTTTTCTGCAAAACCACAAGATGTGCATGCAAATGGTGCTTTTTGCAGAACGCGCACGTGGATTTCTAACAAACGATGTGCTAAGCTTGCCGATGCTGCTCTTTTTAGCACCCGCGCACGGATTTGTGCGAAAACGCGTTTTAAGCATGCACATGCATCTTTTGGTAGACGCGGATGAAGTTTTCTGCAAAACCACAAGATGTGCATGCAAATGGTGCTTTTGGCAGAACGCGCACGTGGATTTCTACCAAACGACGTGCTAAGCATGCCGATGCTGCTCTTTTTAGCACCCGCGTACGCATTTGTGCGAAAACGCGTTTTAAGCATGCACATGCATCTTTTGGTAGACGCGGATGAAGTTTTCTGCAAAACCACAAGATGTGCATGCAAATGGTGCTTTTTGCAGAACGCGCGCGTGGATTTCTACCAAACGACGTGCTAAGCATGCCGATGCTGCTCTTTTTAGCACCCGCGCACGGATTTGTGCGAAAACGCGTTTTAAGCATGCACATGCATCTTTTGGTAGACGCGGATGAAGTTTTCTGCAAAACCACAAGATGTGCATGCAAATGGTGCTTTTGGCAGAACGCGCACGTGGATTTCTACCAAACGACGTGCTAAGCATGCCGATGCTGCTCTTTTTAGCACCCGCGCACGCATTTGTGCGAAAACGCGTTTTAAGCATGCACATGCATCTTTTGGTAGACGCGGATGAAGTTTTCTGCAAAACCACAATATGTGCATGCAAATGGTGCTTTTTGCAGAACGCGCACGTGGATTTCTACGAAACGACGTGCTAAGCATGCCGATGCTGCTCTTTTTAGCACCCGCGCACGCATTTGTGCGAAAACGCGTTTTAAGCATGCACATGCATCTTTTGGTAGACGCGGATGAAGTTTTCTGCAAAACCACAAGATGTGCATGCAAATGGTGCTTTTTGCAGAACGCGCACGTGGATTTCTACCAAACGACGTGCTAATCATGCCGATGCTGCTCTTTTTAGCACCCGCGCACGCATTTGTGCGAAAACGCGTTTTAAGCATGCACATGCATCTTTTGGTAGACGCGGATGAAGTTTTCTGCAAAACCACAAGATGTGCATGCAAATGGTGCTTTTTGCAGAACGCGCACGTGGATTTCTACCAAACGATGTGCTAAGCTTGCCGATGCTGCTCTTTTTAGCACCCGCGCACGGATTTGTGCGAAAACGCGTTTTAAGCATGCACATGCATCTTTTGGTAGACGCGGATGAAGTTTTCTGCAAAACCACAAGATGTGCATGCAAATGGTGCTTTTGGCAGAACGCGCACGTGGATGTCTACCAAACGACGTGCTAAGCATGCCGATGCTGCTCTTTTTAGCACCCGCGCACGCATTTGTGCGAAAACGCGTTTTAAGCATGCACATGCATCTTTTGGTAGACGCGGATGAAGTTTTCTGCAAAACCACAAGATGTGCATGCAAATGGTGCTTTTGGCAGAACGCGCACGTAGATTTCTACCAAACGACGTGCTAAGCATGCCGATGCTGCTCTTTTTAGCACCCGCGCACGCATTTGTGCGAAAACGCGTTTTAAGCATGCACATGCATCTTTTGGTAGACGCGGATGAAGTTTTCTGCAAAACCACAAGATGTGCATGCAAATGGTGCTTTTTGCAGAACGCGCACGTGGATTTCTACCAAACGACGTGCTAAGCATGCCGATGCTGCTCTTTTTAGCACTCGCGCACGGATTTGTACAAAAACGCGTTTTAAGCATGCACATGCATCTTTTGGTAGACGCGGATGAAGTTTTCTGCAAAACCACAAGATGTGCATGCAAATGGTGCTTTTGGCAGAACGCGCATGTGGATTTCTACCAAACGACGTGCTAAGCATGCCGATGCTGCTCTTTTTAGCACCCCCGCACGGATTTGTGCGAAAACGCGTTTTAAGCATGCACATGCATCTTTTGGTAGACGCGGATGAAGTTTTCTGCAAAACCACAAGATGTGCATGCAAATGGTGCTTTTGGCAGAACGCGCACGTGGATTTCTACCAAACGACGTGCTAAGCATGCCGATGCTGCTATTTTTAGCACCCGCGCACGCATTTGTGCGAAAACGCATTTTAAGCATGCACATGCATCTTTTGGTAGACGCGGATGAAGTTTTCTGCAAAACCACAAGATGTGCATGCAAATGGTGCTTTTTGCAGAACGCGCACGTGGATTTCTACCAAACGACGTGCTAAGCATGCCGATGCTGCTCTTTTTAGCACCCGCGCACGCATTTGTGCGAAAACGCGTTTTAAGCATGCACATGCATCTTTTGGTAGACGCGGATGAAGTTTTCTGCAAAACCACAAGATGTGCATGCAAATGGTGCTTTTGGCAGAACGCGCACGTGGATTTCTACCAAACGACGTGCTAAGCATGCCGATGCTGCTCTTTTTAGCACCCGCGCACGCATTTGTGCGAAAACGCGTTTTAAGCATGCACATGCATCTTTTGGTAGACGCGGATGAAGTTTTCTGCAAAACCACAAGATGTGCATGCAAATGGTGCTTTTGGCAGAACGCGCACGTGGATTTCTACCAAACGACGTGCTAAGCATGCCGATGCTGCTCTTTTTAGCACCCGCGCACGCATTTGTGCGAAAACGCGTTTTAAGCATGCACATGCATCTTTTGGTAGACGCGGATGAAGTTTTCTGCAAAACCACAATATGTGCATGCAAATGGTGCTTTTTGCAGAACGCGCACGTGGATTTCTACGAAACGACGTGCTAAGCATGCCGATGCTGCTCTTTTTAGCACCCGCGCACGCATTTGTGCGAAAACGCGTTTTAAGCATGCACATGCATCTTTTGGTAGACGCGGATGAAGTTTTCTGCAAAACCACAATATGTGCATGCAAATGGTGCTTTTTGCAGAACGCGCACGTGGATTTCTACGAAACGACGTGCTAAGCATGCCGATGCTGCTCTTTTTAGCACCCGCGCACGCATTTGTGCGAAAACGCGTTTTAAGCATGCACATGCATCTTTTGGTAGACGCGGATGAAGTTTTCTGCAAAACCACAAGATGTGCATGCAAATGGTGCTTTTTGCAGAACGCGCACGTGGATTTCTACCAAACGACGTGCTAATCATGCCGATGCTGCTCTTTTTAGCACCCGCGCACGCATTTGTGCGAAAACGCGTTTTAAGCATGCACATGCATCTTTTGGTAGACGCGGATGAAGTTTTCTGCAAAACCACAAGATGTGCATGCAAATGGTGCTTTTTGCAGAACGCGCACGTGGATTTCTACCAAACGATGTGCTAAGCTTGCCGATGCTGCTCTTTTTAGCACCCGCGCACGGATTTGTGCGAAAACGCGTTTTAAGCATGCACATGCATCTTTTGGTAGACGCGGATGAAGTTTTCTGCAAAACCACAAGATGTGCATGCAAATGGTGCTTTTGGCAGAACGCGCACGTGGATGTCTACCAAACGACGTGCTAAGCATGCCGATGCTGCTCTTTTTAGCACCCGCGCACGCATTTGTGGGAAAACGCGTTTTAAGCATGCACATGCATCTTTTGGTAGACGCGGATGAAGTTTTCTGCAAAACCACAAGATGTGCATGCAAATGGTGCTTTTGGCAGAACGCGCACGTAGATTTCTACCAAACGACGTGCTAAGCATGCCGATGCTGCTCTTTTTAGCACCCGCGCACGCATTTGTGCGAAAACGCGTTTTAAGCATGCACATGCATCTTTTGGTAGACGCGGATGAAGTTTTCTGCAAAACCACAAGATGTGCATGCAAATGGTGCTTTTTGCAGAACGCGCACGTGGATTTCTACCAAACGACGTGCTAAGCATGCCGATGCTGCTCTTTTTAGCACTCGCGCACGGATTTGTACAAAAACGCGTTTTAAGCATGCACATGCATCTTTTGGTAGACGCGGATGAAGTTTTCTGCAAAACCACAAGATGTGCATGCAAATGGTGCTTTTGGCAGAACGCGCATGTGGATTTCTACCAAACGACGTGCTAAGCATGCCGATGCTGCTCTTTTTAGCACCCCCGCACGGATTTGTGCGAAAACGCGTTTTAAGCATGCACATGCATCTTTTGGTAGACGCGGATGAAGTTTTCTGCAAAACCACAAGATGTGCATGCAAATGGTGCTTTTGGCAGAACGCGCACGTGGATTTCTACCAAACGACGTGCTAAGCATGCCGATGCTGCTATTTTTAGCACCCGCGCACGCATTTGTGCGAAAACGCATTTTAAGCATGCACATGCATCTTTTGGTAGACGCGGATGAAGTTTTCTGCAAAACCACAAGATGTGCATGCAAATGGTGCTTTTTGCAGAACGCGCACGTGGATTTCTACCAAACGACGTGCTAAGCATGCCGATGCTGCTCTTTTTAGCACCCGCGCACGCATTTGTGCGAAAACGCGTTTTAAGCATGCACATGCATCTTTTGGTAGACGCGGATGAAGTTTTCTGCAAAACCACAAGATGTGCAGGGCATCCATTACGCACACAAGAGCGCATAAACGAGATGTTCATCAATAATGGTCTGAACTGAACCGTGACTGATGTTCACACGCTCCGCCAGCTCATCGATGCTTATCCTCCGTTCTCGTCTAATCTGCTCATCAACTTCTGCAATTTTGTTGGGGGTGATTGCGCGGAGGCTTTGGCCCGGTCTTGGATTGTCTTTGCAACTTTCACGTCCATTTCTACCAAACGACGTGCTAAGCATGCCGATGCTGCTCTTTTTAGCACCCGCGCACGCATTTGTGCGAAAACGCGTTTTAAGCATGCACATGCATCTTTTGGTAGACGCGGATGAAGTTTTCTGCAAAACCACAATATGTGCATGCAAATGGTGCTTTTTGCAGAACGCGCACGTGGATTTCTACGAAACGACGTGCTAAGCATGCCGATGCTGCTCTTTTTAGCACCCGCGCACGCATTTGTGCGAAAACGCGTTTTAAGCATGCACATGCATCTTTTGGTAGACGCGGATGAAGTTTTCTGCAAAACCACAATATGTGCATGCAAATGGTGCTTTTTGCAGAACGCGCACGTGGATTTCTACGAAACGACGTGCTAAGCATGCCGATGCTGCTCTTTTTAGCACCCGCGCACGCATTTGTGCGAAAACGCGTTTTAAGCATGCACATGCATCTTTTGGTAGACGCGGATGAAGTTTTCTGCAAAACCACAAGATGTGCATGCAAATGGTGCTTTTTGCAGAACGCGCACGTGGATTTCTACCAAACGACGTGCTAATCATGCCGATGCTGCTCTTTTTAGCACCCGCGCACGCATTTGTGCGAAAACGCGTTTTAAGCATGCACATGCATCTTTTGGTAGACGCGGATGAAGTTTTCTGCAAAACCACAAGATGTGCATGCAAATGGTGCTTTTTGCAGAACGCGCACGTGGATTTCTACCAAACGATGTGCTAAGCTTGCCGATGCTGCTCTTTTTAGCACCCGCGCACGGATTTGTGCGAAAACGCGTTTTAAGCATGCACATGCATCTTTTGGTAGACGCGGATGAAGTTTTCTGCAAAACCACAAGATGTGCATGCAAATGGTGCTTTTGGCAGAACGCGCACGTGGATGTCTACCAAACGACGTGCTAAGCATGCCGATGCTGCTCTTTTTAGCACCCGCGCACGCATTTGTGCGAAAACGCGTTTTAAGCATGCACATGCATCTTTTGGTAGACGCGGATGAAGTTTTCTGCAAAACCACAAGATGTGCATGCAAATGGTGCTTTTGGCAGAACGCGCACGTAGATTTCTACCAAACGACGTGCTAAGCATGCCGATGCTGCTCTTTTTAGCACCCGCGCACGCATTTGTGCGAAAACGCGTTTTAAGCATGCACATGCATCTTTTGGTAGACGCGGATGAAGTTTTCTGCAAAACCACAAGATGTGCATGCAAATGGTGCTTTTTGCAGAACGCGCACGTGGATTTCTACCAAACGACGTGCTAAGCATGCCGATGCTGCTCTTTTTAGCACTCGCGCACGGATTTGTGCAAAAACGCGTTTTAAGCATGCACATGCATCTTTTGGTAGACGCGGATGAAGTTTTCTGCAAAACCACAAGATGTGCATGCAAATGGTGCTTTTGGCAGAACGCGCATGTGGATTTCTACCAAACGACGTGCTAAGCATGCCGATGCTGCTCTTTTTAGCACCCCCGCACGGATTTGTGCGAAAACGCGTTTTAAGCATGCACATGCATCTTTTGGTAGACGCGGATGAAGTTTTCTGCAAAACCACAAGATGTGCATGCAAATGGTGCTTTTGGCAGAACGCGCACGTGGATTTCTACCAAACGACGTGCTAAGCATGCCGATGCTGCTATTTTTAGCACCCGCGCACGCATTTGTGCGAAAACGCATTTTAAGCATGCACATGCATCTTTTGGTAGACGCGGATGAAGTTTTCTGCAAAACCACAAGATGTGCATGCAAATGGTGCTTTTTGCAGAACGCGCACGTGGATTTCTACCAAACGACGTGCTAAGCATGCCGATGCTGCTCTTTTTAGCACCCGCGCACGCATTTGTGCGAAAACGCGTTTTAAGCATGCACATGCATCTTTTGGTAGACGCGGATGAAGTTTTCTGCAAAACCACAAGATGTGCATGCAAATGGTGCTTTTTGCAGAACGCGCACGTGGATTTCTACCAAACGATGTGCTAAGCTTGCCGATGCTGCTCTTTTTAGCACCCGCGCACGGATTTGTGCGAAAACGCGTTTTAAGCATGCACATGCATCTTTTGGTAGACGCGGATGAAGTTTTCTGCAAAACCACAAGATGTGCATGCAAATGGTGCTTTTGGCAGAACGCGCACGTGGATTTCTACCAAACGACGTGCTAAGCATGCCGATGCTGCTCTTTTTAGCACCCGCGCACGCATTTGTGCGAAAACGCGTTTTAAGCATGCACATGCATCTTTTGGTAGACGCGGATGAAGTTTTCTGCAAAACCACAAGATGTGCATGCAAATGGTGCTTTTTGCAGCACGCGCGCGTGGATTTCTACCAAACGACGTGCTAAGCATGCCGATGCTGCTCTTTTTAGCACCCGCGCACGGATTTGTGCGAAAACGCGTTTTAAGCATGCACATGCATCTTTTGGTAGACGCGGATGAAGTTTTCTGCAAAACCACAAGATGTGCATGCAAATGGTGCTTTTGGCAGAACGCGCACGTGGATTTCTACCAAACGACGTGCTAAGCATGCCGATGCTGCTCTTTTTAGCACCCGCGCACGCATTTGTGCGAAAACGCGTTTTAAGCATGCACATGCATCTTTTGGTAGACGCGGATGAAGTTTTCTGCAAAACCACAATATGTGCATGCAAATGGTGCTTTTTGCAGAACGCGCACGTGGATTTCTACGAAACGACGTGCTAAGCATGCCGATGCTGCTCTTTTTAGCACCCGCGCACGCATTTGTGCGAAAACGCGTTTTAAGCATGCACATGCATCTTTTGGTAGACGCCGATGAAGTTTTCTGCAAAACCACAAGATGTGCATGCAAATGGTGCTTTTTGCAGAACGCGCACGTGGATTTCTACCAAACGACGTGCTAAGCATGCCGATGCTGCTCTTTTTAGCACCCGCGCACGCATTTGTGCGAAAACGCGTTTTAAGCATGCACATGCATCTTTTGGTAGACGCGGATGAAGTTTTCTGCAAAACCACAAGATGTGCATGCAAATGGTGCTTTTTGCAGAACGCGCACGTGGATTTCTACCAAACGATGTGCTAAGCTTGCCGATGCTGCTCTTTTTAGCACCCGCGCACGGATTTGTGCGAAAACGCGTTTTAAGCATGCACATGCATCTTTTGGTAGACGCGGATGAAGTTTTCTGCAAAACCACAAGATGTGCATGCAAATGGTGCTTTTGGCAGAACGCGCACGTGGATTTCTACCAAACGACGTGCTAAGCATGCCGATGCTGCTCTTTTTAGCACCCGCGCACGCATTTGTGCGAAAACGCGTTTTAAGCATGCACATGCATCTTTTGGTAGACGCGGATGAAGTTTTCTGCAAAACCACAATATGTGCATGCAAATGGTGCTTTTTGCAGAACGCGCGCGTGGATTTCTACCAAACGACGTGCTAAGCATGCCGATGCTGCTCTTTTTAGCACCCGCGCACGGATTTGTGCGAAAACGCGTTTTAAGCATGCACATGCATCTTTTGGTAGACGCGGATGAAGTTTTCTGAAAACCACAAGATGTGCATGCAAATGGTGCTTTTGGCAGAACGCGCACGTGGATTTCTACCAAACGACGTGCTAAGCATGCCGATGCTGCTCTTTTTAGCACCCGCGCACGCATTTGTGCGAAAACGCGTTTTAAGCATGCACATGCATCTTTTGGTAGACGCGGATGAAGTTTTCTGCAAAACCACAAGATGTGCATGCAAATGGTGCTTTTTGCAGAACGCGCACGTGGATTTCTACCAAACGATGTGCTAAGCTTGCCGATGCTGCTCTTTTTAGCACCCGCGCACGGATTTGTGCGAAAACGCGTTTTAAGCATGCACATGCATCTTTTGGTAGACGCGGATGAAGTTTTCTGGAAAACCACAAGATGTGCATGCAAATGGTGCTTTTGGCAGAACGCGCACGTGGATTTCTACCAAACGACGTGCTAAGCATGCCGATGCTGCTCTTTTTAGCACCCGCGCACGCATTTGTGCGAAAACGCGTTTTAAGCATGCACATGCATCTTTTGGTAGACGCGGATGAAGTTTTCTGCAAAACCACAAGATGTGCATGCAAATGGTGCTTTTTGCAGAACGCGCACGTGGATTTCTACCAAACGACGCGCTAAGCATGCCGATGCTGCTCTTTTTAGCACCCGCGCACGGATTTGTGCGAAAACGCGTTTTAAGCATGCACATGCATCTTTTGGTAGACGCGGATGAAGTTTTCTGCAAAACCACAAGATGTGCATGCAAATGGTGCTTTTGGCAGAACGCGCACGTGGATTTCTACCAAACGACGTGCTAAGCATGCTGATGCTGCTCTTTTTAGCACCCGCGCACGCATTTGTGCGAAAACGCGTTTTTAAGCATGCACATGCATCTTTTGGTAGACGCGGATGAAGTTTTCTGCAAAACCACAAGATGTGCATGCAAATGGTGCTTTTTGCAGAACGTGCACGTGGATTTCTACCAAACGACGTGCTAAGCATGCCGATGCTGCTCTTTTTAGCACCCGCGCACGGATTTGTGCGAAAACGCGTTTTTAAGCATGCACATGCATCTTTTGGTAGACGCGGATGAAGTTTTCTGCAAAACCACAAGATGTGCATGCAAATGGTGCTTTTGGCAGAACGCGCACGTGGATTTCTACCAAACGACGTGCTAAGCATGCCGATGCTGCTATTTTTAGCACCCGCGCACGCATTTGTGCGAAAACGCGTTTTAAGCATGCACATGCATCTTTTGGTAGACGCGGATGAAGTTTTCTGCAAAACCACAAGATGTGCATGCAAATGGTGCTTTTTGCAGAATGCGCACGTGGATTTCTACCAAACGACGTGCTAAGCATGCCGATGCTGCTCTTTTTAGCACCCGCGCACGCATTTGTGCGAAAACGCGTTTTAAGCATGCACATGCATCTTTTGGTAGACGCGGATGAAGTTTTCTGCAAAACCACAAGATGTGCATGCAAATGGTGCTTTTTGCAGAACGCGCACGTGGATTTCTACCAAACAACGTGCTAAGCATGCCGATGCTGCTCTTTTTAGCACCCGCGCACGCATTTGTGCGAAAACGCGTTTTAAGCATGCACATGCATCTTTTGGTAGACGCGGATGAAGTTTTCTGCAAAACCACAAGATGTGCATGCAAATGGTGCTTTTGGCAGAACGCGCACGTGGATTTCTACCAAACGACGTGCTAAGCATGCCGATGCTGCTCTTTTTAGCACCCGCGCACGCATTTGTGCGAAAACGCGTTTTAAGCATGCACATGCATCTTTTGGTAGACGCGGATGAAGTTTTCTGCAAAACCACAATATGTGCATGCAAATGGTGCTTTTTACAGAACGCGCACGTGGATTTCTACCAAACGACGTGCTAAGAATGCCGATGCTGCTATTTTTAGCACCCGCGCACGCATTTGTGCGAAAACGCGTTTTAAGCATGCACATGCATCTTTTGGTAGACGCGGATGAAGTTTTCTGCAAAACCACAAGATGTGCATGCAAATGGTGCTTTTTGCAGAACGCGCACGTGGATTTCTACCAAACGACGTGCTAAGCATGCCGATGCTGCTCTTTTTAGCACCCGCGCACGCATTTGTGCGAAAACGCGTTTTAAGCATGCACATGCATCTTTTGGTAGACGCGGATGAAGTTTTCTGCAAAACCACAAGATGTGCATGCAAATGGTGCTTTTTGCATAACGCGCACGTGGATTTCTACCAAACGACGTGCTAAGCATGCCGATGCTGCTCTTTTTAGCACCCGCGCACGCATTTGTGCGAAAACGCGTTTTAAGCATGCACATGCATCTTTTGGTAGACGCGGATGAAGTTTTCTGCAAAACCACAAGATGTGCATGCAAATGGTGCTTCTTGCAGAACGCGCACGTGGATTACTACCAAACGACGTGCTAAGCTTGCCGATGCTGCTCTTTTTAGCACCCGCGCACGCATTTGTGCGAAAACGCGTTTTAAGCATGCACATGCATCTTTTGGTAGACGCGGATGAAGTTTTCTGCAAAACCACAAGATGTGCATGCAAATGGTGCTTTTTGCAGAACGCGCACGTGGATTTCTACCAAACGACGTGCTAAGCATGCCGATGCTGCTCTTTTTAGCACCCGCGCACGCATTTGTGCGAAAACGCGTTTTAATCATGCACATGCATCTTTTGGTAGACGCGGATGAAGTTTTCTGCAAAACCACAAGATGTGCATGCAAATGGTGCTTTTTGCAGAACGCGCACGTGGATTTCTACCAAACAACGTGCTAAGCATGCCGATGCTGCTCTTTTTAGCACCCGCGCACGCATTTGTGCGAAAACGCGTTTTAAGCATGCACATGCATCTTTTGGTAGACGCGGATGAAGTTTTCTGCAAAACCACAAGATGTGCATGCAAATGGTGCTTTTGGCAGAACGCGCACGTGGATTTCTACCAAACGACGTGCTAAGCATGCCGATGCTGCTCTTTTTAGCACCCGCGCACGCATTTGTGCGAAAACGCGTTTTAAGCATGCACATGCATCTTTTGGTGGACGCGGATGAAGTTTTCTGCAAAACCACAAGATGTGCATGCAAATGGTGCTTTTGGCAGAACGCGCACGTGGATTTCTACCAAACGACGTGCTAAGCATGCCGATGCTGCTCTTTTAGCACCCGCGCACGCATTTGTGCGAAAACGCGTTTTAAGCATGCACATGCATCTTTTGGTAGACGCGGATGAAGTTTTCTGCAAAACCACAAGATGTGCATGCAAATGGTGCTTTTTACAGAACGCGCACGTGGATTTCTACCAAACGACGTGCTAAGCATGCCGATGCTGCTATTTTTAGCACCCGCGCACGCATTTGTGCGAAAACGCGTTTTAAGCATGCACATGCATCTTTTGGTAGACGCGGATGAAGTTTTCTGCAAAACCACAAGATGTGCATGCAAATGGTGCTTTTTGCAGAACGCGCACGTGGATTTCTACCAAACGACGTGCTAAGCACGCCGATGCTGCTCTTTTTAGCACCCGCGCACGCATTTGTGCGAAAACGCGTTTTAAGCATGCACATGCATCTTTTGGTAGACGCGGATGAAGTTTTCTGCAAAACCACAAGATGTGCATGCAAATGGTGCTTTTTGCAGAACGCGCACGTGGATTTCTACCAAACGACGTGCTAAGCATGCCGATGCTGCTCTTTTTAGCACCCGCGCACGCATTTGTGCGAAAACGCGTTTTAAGCATGCACATGCATCTTTTGGTAGACGCGGATGAAGTTTTCTGCAAAACCACAAGATGTGCATGCAAATGGTGCTTTTTGCAGAACGCGCACGTGGATTTCTACCAAACGACGTGCTAAGCATGCCGATGCTGCTCTTTTTAGCACCCGCGCACGCATTTGTGCGAAAACGCGTTTTAAGCATGCACATGCATCTTTTGGTAGACGCGGATGAAGTTTTCTGCAAAACCACAAGATGTGCATGCAAATGGTGCTTTTTGCAGAACGCGCACGTGGATTTCTACCAAACGACGTGCTAAGCATGCCGATGCTGCTCTTTTTAGCACCCGCGCACGCATTTGTGCGAAAACGCGTTTTAATCATGCACATGCATCTTTTGGTAGACGCGGATGAAGTTTTCTGCAAAACCACAAGATGTGCATGCAAATGGTGCTTTTTGCAGAACGCGCACGTGGATTTCTACCAAACAACGTGCTAAGCATGCCGATGCTGCTCTTTTTAGCACCCGCGCACGCATTTGTGCGAAAACGCGTTTTAAGCATGCACATGCATCTTTTGGTAGACGCGGATGAAGTTTTCTGCAAAACCACAAGATGTGCATGCAAATGGTGCTTTTGGCAGAACGCGCACGTGGATTTCTACCAAACGACGTGCTAAGCATGCCGATGCTGCTCTTTTTAGCACCCGCGCACGCATTTGTGCGAAAACGCGTTTTAAGCATGCACATGCATCTTTTGGTGGACGCGGATGAAGTTTTCTGCAAAACCACAAGATGTGCATGCAAATGGTGCTTTTGGCAGAACGCGCACGTGGATTTCTACCAAACGACGTGCTAAGCATGCCGATGCTGCTCTTTTAGCACCCGCGCACGCATTTGTGCGAAAACGCGTTTTAAGCATGCACATGCATCTTTTGGTAGACGCGGATGAAGTTTTCTGCAAAACCACAAGATGTGCATGCAAATGGTGCTTTTTACAGAACGCGCACGTGGATTTCTACCAAACGACGTGCTAAGCATGCCGATGCTGCTATTTTTAGCACCCGCGCACGCATTTGTGCGAAAACGCGTTTTAAGCATGCACATGCATCTTTTGGTAGACGCGGATGAAGTTTTCTGCAAAACCACAAGATGTGCATGCAAATGGTGCTTTTTGCAGAACGCGCACGTGGATTTCTACCAAACGACGTGCTAAGCACGCCGATGCTGCTCTTTTTAGCACCCGCGCACGCATTTGTGCGAAAACGCGTTTTAAGCATGCACATGCATCTTTTGGTAGACGCGGATGAAGTTTTCTGCAAAACCACAAGATGTGCATGCAAATGGTGCTTTTTGCAGAACGCGCACGTGGATTTCTACCAAACGACGTGCTAAGCATGCCGATGCTGCTCTTTTTAGCACCCGCGCACGCATTTGTGCGAAAACGCGTTTTAAGCATGCACATGCATCTTTTGGTAGACGCGGATGAAGTTTTCTGCAAAACCACAAGATGTGCATGCAAATGGTGCTTTTTGCAGAACGCGAAGGTGGATTTCTACAAAACGACGTGCTAAGCTTGCCGATGCTGCTCTTTTTAGCACCCGCGCACGGATTTGTGCGAAAACGCGTTTTAAGCATGCACATGCATCTTTTGGTAGACGCGGATGAAGTTTACACACGCGAGACAGATTGTGCATGCAAATGGTGCTTTTGGCAGAACGCGCACGTGGATTTCTACCAAACGACGTGCTAAGCATGCCGATGCTGCTCTTTTTAGCAACCGCGCACGCATTTGTGCGAAAACGCGTTTTAAGCATGCACATGCATCTTTTGGTAGACGCGGATGAAGTTTTCTGCAAAACCACAAGATGTGCATGCAAATGGTGCTTTTTGCAGAACGCGCACGTGGATTTCTACCAAACGACGTGCTAAGCATGCCGATGCTGCTCTTTTTAGCACCCGCGCACGGATTTGTGCGAAAACGCGTTTTAAGCATGCACATGCATCTTTTGGTAGACGCGGATGAAGTTTTCTGCAAAACCACAAGATGTGCATGCAAATGGTGCTTTTGGCAGAACGCGCACGTAGATTTCTACCAAACGACGTGCTAAGCATGCCGATGCTGCTCTTTTTAGCACCCGCGCACGCATTTGTGCGAAAACGCGTTTTAAGCATGCACATGCATCTTTTGGTAGACGCGGATGAAGTTTTCTGCAAAACCACAAGATGTGCATGCAAATGGTGCTTTTTGCAGAACGCGCACGTGGATTTCTACCAAACGACGTGCTAAGTATGCCGATGCTGCTCTTTTTAGCACCCGCGCACGGATTTGTGCGAAAACGCGTTTTAAGCATGCACATGCATCTTTTGGTAGACGCGGATGAAGTTTTCTGCAAAACCACAATATGTGCATGCAAATGGTGCTTTTGGCAGAACGCGCACGTAGATTTCTACCAAACGACGTGCTAAGCATGCCGCTGCTGCTCTTTTTAGCACCCGCGCACGCATTTGTGCGAAAACGCGTTTTAAGCATGCACATGCATCTTTTGGTAGACGCGGATGAAGTTTTCTGCAAAACCACAAGATGTGCATGCAAATGGTGCTTTTTGCAAAACGCGCACGTGGATTTCTACCAAACGACGTGCTAAGCATGCGGATGCTGCTATTTTTAGCACCCGCGCACGCATTTGTGCGAAAACGCGTTTTAAGCATGCACATGCATCTTTTGGTAGACGCGGATGAAGTTTTCTGCAAAACCACAAGATGTGCATGCAAATGGTGCTTTTTGCAGAACGCGCACGTGGATTTCTACCAAACGACGTGCTAAGCATGCCGATGCTACTCTTTTTAGCACCCGCGCACGCATTTGTGCGAAAACGCGTTTTAAGCATGCACATGCATCTTTTGGTAGACGCGGATGAAGTTTTCTGCAAAACCACAAGATGTGCATGCAAATGGTGCTTTTTGCAGAACGCGCACGTGGATTTCTACCAAACAACGTGCTAAGCATGCCGATGCTGCTCTTTTTAGCACCCGCGCACGCATTTTTGCGAAAACGGGTTTTAAGCATGCACATGCATCTTTTGGTAGACGCGGATGAAGTTTTCTGCAAAACCACAAGATGTGCATGCAAATGGTGCTTTTGGCAGAACGCGCACGTGGATTTCTACCAAACGACGTGCTAAGCATGCCGATGCTGCTCTTTTTAGCACCCGCGCACGCATTTGTGCGAAAACGCGTTTTAAGCATGCACATGCATCTTTTGGTAGACGCGGATGAAGTTTTCTGCAAAACCACAAGATGTGCATGCAAATGGTGCTTTTGGCAGAACGCGCACGTGGATTTCTACCAAACGACGTGCTAAGCATGCCGATGCTGCTCTTTTTAGCACCCGCGCACGCATTTGTGCGAAAACGTGTTTTAAGCATGCACATGCATCTTTTGGTAGACGCGGATGAAGTTTTCTGCAAAACCACAAGATGTGCATGCAAATGGTGCTTTTTGCAGAACGCGCACGTGGATTTCTACCAAACGACGTGCTAAGCATGCCGATGCTGCTCTTTTTAGCACCCGCGCACGGATTTGTGCGAAAACGCGTTTTAAGCATGCACATGCATCTTTTGGTAGACGCGGATGAAGTTTTCTGCAAAACCACAAGATGTGCATGCAAATGGTGCTTTTGGCAGAACGCGCACGTAGATTTCTACCAAACGACGTGCTAAGCATGCCGATGCTGCTCTTTTTAGCACCCGCGCACGCATTTGTGCGAAAACGCGTTTTAAGCATGCACATGCATCTTTTGGTAGACGCGGATGAAGTTTTCTGCAAAACCACAAGATGTGCATGCAAATGGTGCTTTTTGCAGAACGCGCACGTGGATTTCTACCAAACGACGTGCTAAGCATGCCGATGCTGCTCTTTTTAGCACCCGCGCACGGATTTGTGCGAAAACGCGTTTTAAGCATGCACATGCATCTTTTGGTAGACGCGGATGAAGTTTTCTGCAAAACCACAATATGTGCATGCAAATGGTGCTTTTGGCAGAACGCGCACGTAGATTTCTACCAAACGACGTGCTAAGCATGCCGCTGCTGCTCTTTTTAGCACCCGCGCACGCATTTGTGCGAAAACGCGTTTTAAGCATGCACATGCATCTTTTGGTAGACGCGGATGAAGTTTTTCTGCAAAACCACAACATGTGCATGCAAATGGTGCTTTTTGCAGAACGCGCACGTGGATTTCTACCAAACGACGTGCTAAGCATGCCGATGCTGCTATTTTTAGCACCCGCGCACGCATTTGTGCGAAAACGCGTTTTAAGCATGCACATGCATCTTTTGGTAGACGCGGATGAAGTTTTCTGCAAAACCACAAGATGTGCATGCAAATGGTGCTTTTTGCAGAACGCGCACGTGGATTTCTACCAAACGACGTGCTAAGCATGCCGATGCTGCTCTTTTTAGCACCCGCGCATGCATTTGTGCGGAAACGCGTTTCAAGCATGCACATGCATCTTTTGGTAGACGCGGATGAAGTTTTCTGCAAAACCACAAGATGTGCATGCAAATGGTGCTTTTTGCAGAACGCGCACGTGGATTTCTACCAAACGACGTGCTAAGCATGCCGATGCTGCTCTTTTTAGCACCCGCGCACGCATTTGTGCGAAAACGCGTTTTAAGCATGCACATGCAACTTTTGGTAGACGCGGATGAAGTTTTCTGCAAAACCACAAGATGTGCATGCAAATGGTGCTTTTTGCAGAACGCGCACGTGGATTTCTACCAAACAACGTGCTAAGCATGCCGATGCTGCTCTTTTTAGCACCCGCGCACGCATTTGTGCGAAAACGCGTTTTAAGCATGCACATGCATCTTTTGGTAGACGCGGATGAAGTTTTCTGCAAAACCACAAGATGTGCATGCAAATGGTGCTTTTGGCAGAACGCGCACGTGGATTTCTACCAAACGACGTGCTAAGCATGCCGATGCTGCTCTTTTTAGCACCCGCGCACGCATTTGTGCGAAAACGCGTTTTAAGCATGCACATGCATCTTTTGGTAGACGCTGATGAAGTTTTCTGCAAAACCACAAGATGTGCATGCAAATGGTGCTTTTGGCAGAACGCGCACGTGGATTTCTACCAAACGACGTGCTAAGCATGCCGATGCTGCTCTTTTTAGCACCCGCGCACGCTTTTGTGCGAAAACGCGTTTTAAGCATGCACATGCATCTTTTGGTAGACGCGGATGAAGTTTTCTGCAAAACCACAAGATGTGCATGCAAATGGTGCTTTTTACAGAACGCGCACGTGGATTTCTACCAAACGACGTGCTAAGCATGCCGATGCTGCTATTTTTAACACACGCGCACGCATTTGTGCGAAAACGCGTTTTAAGCATGCACATGCATCTTTTGGTAGACGCGGATCAAGTTTTCTGCAAAACCACAAGATGTGCATGCAAATGGTGCTTTTTGCAGAACGCGAAGGTGGATTTCTACAAAACGACGTGCTAAGCTTGCCGATGCTGCTCTTTTTAGCACCCGCGCACGGATTTGTGCGAAAACGCGTTTTAAGCATGCACATGCATCTTTTGGTAGACGCGGATGAAGTTTTCTGCAAAACCACAAGATGTGCATGCAAATGGTGCTTTTGGCAGAACGCGCACGTGGATTTCTACCAAACGACGTGCTAAGCATGCCGATGCTGCTCTTTTTAGCACCCGCGCACGCATTTGTGCGAAAACGCGTTTTAAGCATGCACATGCATCTTTTGGTAGACGCGGATGAAGTTTTCTGCAAAACCACAAGATGTGCATGCAAATGGTGCTTTTTGCAGAACGCGCACGTGGATTTCTACCAAACGACGTGCTAAGCATGCCGATGCTGCTCTTTTTAGCACCCGCGCACGGATTTGTGCGAAAACGCGTTTTAAGCATGCACATGCATCTTTTGGTAGACGCGGATGAAGTTTTCTGCAAAACCACAAGATGTGCATGCAAATGGTGCTTTTGGCAGAACGCGCACGTAGATTTCTACCAAACGACGTGCTAAGCATGCCGATGCTGCTCTTTTTAGCACCCGCGCACGCATTTGTGCGAAAACGCGTTTTAAGCATGCACATGCATCTTTTGGTAGACGCGGATGAAGTTTTCTGCAAAACCACAAGATGTGCATGCAAATGGTGCTTTTTGCAGAACGCGCACGTGGATTTCTACCAAACGACGTGCTAAGCATGCCGATGCTGCTCTTTTTAGCACCCGCGCACGGATTTGTGCGAAAACGCGTTTTAAGCATGCACATGCATCTTTTGGTAGACGCGGATGAAGTTTTCTGCAAAACCACAATATGTGCATGCAAATGGTGCTTTTGGCAGAACGCGCACGTAGATTTCTACCAAACGACGTGCTAAGCATGCCGCTGCTGCTCTTTTTAGCACCCGCGCCCGCATTTGTGCGAAAACGCGTTTTAAGCATGCACATGCATCTTTTGGTAGACGCGGATGAAGTTTTTCTGCAAAACCACAACATGTGCATGCAAATGGTGCTTTTTGCAGAACGCGCACGTGGATTTCTACCAAACGACGTGCTAAGCATGCCGATGCTGCTATTTTTAGCACCCGCGCACGCATTTGTGCGAAAACGCGTTTTAAGCATGCACATGCATCTTTTGGTAGACGCGGATGAAGTTTTCTGCAAAACCACAAGATGTGCATGCAAATGGTGCTTTTTGCAGAACGCGCACGTGGATTTCTACCAAACGACGTGCTAAGCATGCCGATGCTGCTCTTTTTAGCACCCGCGCATGCATTTGTGCGGAAACGCGTTTCAAGCATGCACATGCATCTTTTGGTAGACGCGGATGAAGTTTTCTGCAAAACCACAAGATGTGCATGCAAATGGTGCTTTTTGCAGAACGCGCACGTGGATTTCTACCAAACGACGTGCTAAGCATGCCGATGCTGCTCTTTTTAGCACCCGCGCACGCATTTGTGCGAAAACGCGTTTTAAGCATGCACATGCATCTTTTGGTAGACGCGGATGAAGTTTTCTGCAAAACCACAAGATGTGCATGCAAATGGTGCTTTTTGCAGAACGCGCACGTGGATTTCTACCAAACAACGTGCTAAGCATGCCGATGCTGCTCTTTTTAGCACCCGCGCACGCATTTGTGCGAAAACGCGTTTTAAGCATGCACATGCATCTTTTGGTAGACGCGGATGAAGTTTTCTGCAAAACCACAATATGTGCATGCAAATGGTCTTTTGGCAGAACGCGCACGTGGATTTCTACCAAACGACGTGCTAAGCATGCCGATGCTGCTCTTTTTAGCACCCGCGCACGCATTTGTGCGAAAACGCGTTTTAAGCATGCACATGCATCTTTTGGTAGACGCTGATGAAGTTTTCTGCAAAACCACAAGATGTGCATGCAAATGGTGCTTTTGGCAGAACGCGCACGTGGATTTCTACCAAACGACGTGCTAAGCATGCCGATGCTGCTCTTTTTAGCACCCGCGCACGCTTTTGTGCGAAAACGCGTTTTAAGCATGCACATGCATCTTTTGGTAGACGCGGATGAAGTTTTCTGCAAAACCACAAGATGTGCATGCAAATGGTGCTTTTTACAGAACGCGCACGTGGATTTCTACCAAACGACGTGCTAAGCATGCCGATGCTGCTATTTTTAACACCCGCGCACGCATTTGTGCGAAAACGCGTTTTAAGCATGCACATGCATCTTTTGGTAGACGCGGATGAAGTTTTCTGCAAAACCACAAGATGTGCATGCAAATGGTGCTTTTTGCAGAACGCGCACGTGGATTTCTACCAAACGACGTGCTAAGCATGCCGATGCTGCTCTTTTTAGCACCCGCGCACGCATTTGTGCGAAAACGCGTTTTAAGCATGCACATGCATCTTTTGGTAGACGCGGATGAAGTTTTCTGCAAAACCACAAGATGTGCATGCAAATGGTGCTTTTTGCAGAACGCGCACGTGGATTTCTACCAAACGACGTGCTAAGCATGCCGATGCTGCTCTTTTTAGCACCCGCGCACGCATTTGTGCGAAAACGCGTTTTAAGCATGCACATGCATCTTTTAGTAGACGCGGATCAAGTTTTCTGCAAAACCACAAGATGTGCATGCAAATGGTGCTTTTTGCAGAACGCGAAGGTGGATTTCTACAAAACGACGTGCTAAGCTTGCCGATGCTGCTCTTTTTAGCACCCGCGCACGGATTTGTGCGAAAACGCGTTTTAAGCATGCACATGCATCTTTTGGTAGACGCGGATGAAGTTTTCTGCAAAACCACAAGATGTGCATGCAAATGGTGCTTTTGGCAGAACGCGCACGTGGATTTCTACCAAACGACGTGCTAAGCATGCCGATGCTGCTCTTTTTAGCACCCGCGCACGCATTTGTGCGAAAACGCGTTTTAAGCATGCACATGCATCTTTTGGTAGACGCGGATGAAGTTTTCTGCAAAACCACAAGATGTGCATGCAAATGGTGCTTTTTGCAGAACGCGCACGTGGATTTCTACCAAACGACGTGCTAAGCATGCCGATGCTGCTCTTTTTAGCACCCGCGCACGGATTTGTGCGAAAACGCGTTTTAAGCATGCACATGCATCTTTTGGTAGACGCGGATGAAGTTTTCTGCAAAACCACAAGATGTGCATGCAAATGGTGCTTTTGGCAGAACGCGCACGTAGATTTCTACCAAACGACGTGCTAAGCATGCCGATGCTGCTCTTTTTAGCACCCGCGCACGCATTTGTGCGAAAACGCGTTTTAAGCATGCACATGCATCTTTTGGTAGACGCGGATGAAGTTTTCTGCAAAACCACAAGATGTGCATGCAAATGGTGCTTTTGGCAGAACGCGCACGTGGATTTCTACCAAACGACGTGCTAAGCATGCCGATGCTGCTCTTTTTAGCACCCGCGCACGCATTTGTGCGAAAACGCATTTTAAGCATGCACATGCATCTTTTGGTAGACGCTGATGAAGTTTTCTGCAAAACCACAAGATGTGCATGCAAATGGTGCTTTTGGCAGAACGCGCACGTGGATTTCTACCAAACGACGTGCTAAGCATGCCGATGCTGCTCTTTTTAGCACCCGCGCACGCTTTTGTGCGAAAACGCGTTTTAAGCATGCACATGCATCTTTTGGTAGACGCGGATGAAGTTTTCTGCAAAACCACAAGATGTGCATGCAAATGGTGCTTTTTACAGAACGCGCACGTGGATTTCTACCAAACGACGTGCTAAGCATGCCGATGCTGCTATTTTTAACACCCGCGCACGCATTTGTGCGAAAACGCGTTTTAAGCATGCACATGCATCTTTTGGTAGACGCGGATGAAGTTTTCTGCAAAACCACAAGATGTGCATGCAAATGGTGCTTTTTGCAGAACGCGCACGTGGATTTCTACCAAACGACGTGCTAAGCATGCCGATGCTGCTCTTTTTAGCACCCGCGCACGCATTTGTGCGAAAACGCGTTTTAAGCATGCACATGCATCTTTTGGTAGACGCGGATGAAGTTTTCTGCAAAACCACAAGATGTGCATGCAAATGGTGCTTTTTGCAGAACGCGCACGTGGATTTCTACCAAACGACGTGCTAAGCATGCCGATGCTGCTCTTTTTAGCACCCGCGCACGCATTTGTGCGAAAACGCGTTTTAAGCATGCACATGCATCTTTTGGTAGACGCGGATCAAGTTTTCTGCAAAACCACAAGATGTGCATGCAAATGGTGCTTTTTGCAGAACGCGAAGGTGGATTTCTACAAAACGACGTGCTAAGCTTGCCGATGCTGCTCTTTTTAGCACCCGCGCACGGATTTGTGCGAAAACGCGTTTTAAGCATGCACATGCATCTTTTGGTAGACGCGGATGAAGTTTTCTGCAAAACCACAAGATGTGCATGCAAATGGTGCTTTTGGCAGAACGCGCACGTGGATTTCTACCAAACGACGTGCTAAGCATGCCGATGCTGCTCTTTTTAGCAACCGCGCACGCATTTGTGCGAAAACGCGTTTTAAGCATGCACATGCATCTTTTGGTAGACGCGGATGAAGTTTTCTGCAAAACCACAAGATGTGCATGCAAATGGTGCTTTTTGCAGAACGCGCACGTGGATTTCTACCAAACGACGTGCTAAGCATGCCGATGCTGCTCTTTTTAGCACCCGCGCACGGATTTGTGCGAAAACGCGTTTTAAGCATGCACATGCATCTTTTGGTAGACGCGGGTGAAGTTTTCTGCAAAACCACAAGATGTGCATGCAAATGGTGCTTTTGGCAGAACGCGCACGTAGATTTCTACCAAACGACGTGCTAAGCATGCCGATGCTGCTCTTTTTAGCACCCGCGCACGCATTTGTGCGAAAACGCGTTTTAAGCATGCACATGCATCTTTTGGTAGACGCGGATGAAGTTTTCTGCAAAACCACAAGATGTGCATGCAAATGGTGCTTTTTGCAGAACGCGCACGTGGATTTCTACCAAACGACGTGCTAAGCATGCCGATGCTGCTCTTTTTAGCACCCGCGCACGGATTTGAGCGAAAACGCGTTTTAAGCATGCACATGCATCTTTTGGTAGACGCGGATGAAGTGTTCTGCAAAACCACAAGATGTGCATGCAAATGGTGCTTTTGGCAGAACGCGCACGTGGATTTCTACCAAACGACGTGCTAAGCATGCCGATGCTGCTCTTTTTAGCACCCCCGCACGGATTTGTGCGAAAACGCGTTTTAAGCATGCACATGCATCTTTTGGTAGACGCGGATGAAGTTTTCTGCAAAACCACAAGATGTGCATGCAAATGGTGCTTTTGGCAGAACGCGCACGTGGATTTCTACCAAACGACGTGCTAAGCATGCCGATGCTGCTCTTTTTAGCACCCCCGCACGGATTTGTGCGAAAACGCGTTTTAAGCATGCACATGCATCTTTTGGTAGACGCGGATGAAGTTTTCTGCAAAACCACAAGATGTGCATGCAAATGGTGCTTTTGGCAGAACGCGCACGTAGATTTCTACCAAACGACGTGCTAAGCATGCCGATGCTGCTCTTTTTAGCACCCGCGCACGCATTTGTGCGAAAACGTGTTTTAAGCATGCACATGCATCTTTTGGTAGACGCGGATGAAGTTTTCTGCAAAACCACAAGATGTGCATGCAAATGGTGCTTTTGGCAGAACGCGCACGTGGATTTCTACCAAACGACGTGCTAAGCATGCCGATGCTGCTCTTTTTAGCAACCGCGCACGCATTTGTGCGAAAACGCGTTTTAAGCATGCACACGCATCTTTTGGTAGACGCGGATGAAGTTTTCTGCAAAACCACAAGATGTGCATGCAAATGGTGATTTTTGCAGAACGCGCACGTGGATTTCTACCAAACGACGTGCTAAGCATGCCGATGCTGCTCTTTTTAGCACCCGCGCACGGATTTGTGCGAAAACGCGTTTTAAGCATGCACATGCATCTTTTGGTAGACGCGGATGAAGTTTTCTGCAAAACCACAAGATGTGCATGCAAATGGTGCTTTTGGCAGAACGCGCACGTAGATTTCTACCAAACGACGTGCTAAGCATGCCGATGCTGCTCTTTTTAGCACCCGCGCACGCATTTGTGCGAAAACGCGTTTTAAGCATGCACATGCATCTTTTGGTAGACGCGGATGAAGTTTTCTGCAAAACCACAAGATGTGCATGCAAATGGTGCTTTTTGCAGAACGCGCACGTGGATTTCTACCAAACGACGTGCTAAGCATGCCGATGCTGCTCTTTTTAGCACCCGCGCACGGATTTGAGCGAAAACGCGTTTTAAGCATGCACATGCATCTTTTGGTAGACGCGGATGAAGTGTTCTGCAAAACCGCAAGATGTGCATGCAATTGGTGCTTTTGGCAGAACGCGCACGTGGATTTCTACCAAACGACGTGCTAAGCATGCCGATGCTGCTCTTTTTAGCACCCCCGCACGGATTTGTGCGAAAACGCGTTTTAAGCATGCACATGCATCTTTTGGTAGACGCGGATGAAGTTTTCTCCAAAACCACAAGATGTGCATGTAAATGGTGCTTTTGGCAGAACGCGCACGTGGATTTCTACCAAACGACGTGCTAAGCATGCCGATGCTGCTATTTTTAGCACCCGCGCACGCATTTGTGCGAAAACGCGTTTTAAGCATGCACATGCATCTTTTGGTAGACGCGGATGAAGTTTTCTGCAAAACCACAAGATGTGCATGCAAATGGTGCTTTTTGCAGAACGCGCACGTGGATTTCTACCAAACGACGTGCTAAGCATGCCGATGCTGCTCTTTTTAGCAACCGCGCACGCATTTGTGCGAAAACGCGTTTTAAGCATGCACACGCATCTTTTGGTAGACGCGGATGAAGTTTTCTGCAAAACCACAAGATGTGCATGCAAATGGTGATTTTTGCAGAACGCGCACGTGGATTTCTACCAAACGACGTGCTAAGCATGCCGATGCTGCTCTTTTTAGCACCCGCGCACGGATTTGTGCGAAAACGCGTTTTAAGCATGCACATGCATCTTTTGGTAGACGCGGATGAAGTTTTCTGCAAAACCACAAGATGTGCATGCAAATGGTGCTTTTGGCAGAACGCGCACGTAGATTTCTACCAAACGACGTGCTAAGCATGCCGATGCTGCTCTTTTTAGCACCCGCGCACGCATTTGTGCGAAAACGCGTTTTAAGCATGCACATGCATCTTTTGGTAGACGCGGATGAAGTTTTCTGCAAAACCACAAGATGTGCATGCAAATGGTGCTTTTTGCAGAACGCGCACGTGGATTTCTACCAAACGACGTGCTAAGCATGCCGATGCTGCTCTTTTTAGCACCCGCGCACGGATTTGAGCGAAAACGCGTTTTAAGCA
This sequence comes from Dermacentor andersoni, assembly GCF_023375885.2. Lineage (NCBI taxonomy): Eukaryota > Metazoa > Arthropoda > Arachnida > Ixodida > Ixodidae > Dermacentor > Dermacentor andersoni. The sequence continues at coordinate 150,758 of NW_027314827.1, forward strand.
TGCACATGCATCTTTTGGTAGACGCGGATGAAGTGTTCTGCAAAACCGCAAGATGTGCATGCAATTGGTGCTTTTGGCAGAACGCGCACGTGGATTTCTACCAAACGACGTGCTAAGCATGCCGATGCTGCTCTTTTTAGCACCCCCGCACGGATTTGTGCGAAAACGCGTTTTAAGCATGCACATGCATCTTTTGGTAGACGCGGATGAAGTTTTCTCCAAAACCACAAGATGTGCATGTAAATGGTGCTTTTGGCAGAACGCGCACGTGGATTTCTACCAAACGACGTGCTAAGCATGCCGATGCTGCTATTTTTAGCACCCGCGCACGCATTTGTGCGAAAACGCGTTTTAAGCATGCACATGCATCTTTTGGTAGACGCGGATGAAGTTTTCTGCAAAACCACAAGATGTGCATGCAAATGGTGCTTTTTGCAGAACGCGCACGTGGATTTCTACCAAACGACGTGCTAAGCATGCCGATGCTGCTCTTTTTAGCACCCGCGCACGGATTTGAGCGAAAACGCGTTTTAAGCATGCACATGCATCTTTTGGTAGACGCGGATGAAGTGTTCTGCAAAACCACAAGATGTGCATGCAAATGGTGCTTTTGGCAGAACGCGCACGTGGATTTCTACCAAACGACGTGCTAAGCATGCCGATGCTGCTCTTTTTAGCACCCCCGCACGGATTTGTGCGAAAACGCGTTTTAAGCATGCACATGCATCTTTTGGTAGACGCGGATGAAGTTTTCTGCAAAACCACAAGATGTGCATGCAAATGGTGCTTTTGGCAGAACGCGCACGTGGATTTCTACCAAACGACGTGCTAAGCATGCCGATGCTGCTATTTTTAGCATCCGCGCACGCATTTGTGCGAAAACGCGTTTTAAGCATGCACATGCATCTTTTGGTAGACGCGGATGAAGTTTTCTGCAAAACCACAAGATGTGCATGCAAATGGTGCTTTTTGCAGAACGCGCAAGTGGATTTCTACCAAACGACGTGCTAAGCATGCCGATGCTGCTCTTTTTAGCACCCGCGCACGCATTTGTGCGAAAACGCGTTTTAAGCATGCACATGCATCTTTTGGTAGACGCGGATGAAGTTTTCTGCAAAACCACAAGATGTGCATGCAAATGGTGCTTTTTGCAGAACGCGCACGTGGATTTCTACCAAACGACGTGCTAAGCATGCCGATGCTGCTCTTTTTAGCACCCGCGCACGCATTTGTGCGAAAACGCGTTTTAAGCATGCACATGCATCTTTTGGTAGACGCGGATGAAGTTTTCTGCAAAACCACAAGATGTGCATGCAAATGGTGCTTTTTGCAGAACGCGCAAGTGGATTTCTACCAAACGACGTGCTAAGCATGCCGATGCTGCTCTTTTTAGCACCCGCGCACGCATTTGTGCGAAAACGCGTTTTAAGCATGCACATGCATCTTTTGGTAGACGCGGATGAAGTTTTCTGCAAAACCACAAGATGTGCATGCAAATGGTGCTTTTTCAGAACGCGCACGTGGATTTCTACCAAACGACGTGCTAAGCATGCCGATGCTGCTCTTTTTAGCACCCGCGCACGGATTTGTGCGAAAACGCGTTTTAAGCATGCACATGCATCTTTTGGTAGACGCGGATGAAGTTTTCTGCAAAACCACAAGATGTGCATGCAAATGGTGCTTTTGGCAGAACGCGCACGTGGATTTCTACCAAACGACGTGCTAAGCATGCCGATGCTGCTCTTTTTAGCACCCCCGCACGGATTTGTGCGAAAACGCGTTTTAAGCATGCACATGCATCTTTTGGTAGACGCGGATGAAGTTTTCTGCAAAACCACAAGATGTGCATGCAAATGGTGCTTTTGGCAGAACGCGCACGTAGATTTCTACCAAACGACGTGCTAAGCATGCCGATGCTGCTATTTTTAGCACCCGCGCACGCATTTGTGCGAAAACGCGTTTTAAGCATGCACATGCATCTTTTGGTAGACGCGGATGAAGTTTTCTGCAAAACCACAAGATGTGCATGCAAATGGTGCTTTTTGCAGAACGCGCACGTGGATTTCTACCAAACGACGTGCTAAGCATGCCGATGCTTCTCTTTTTAGCACCCGCGCACGGATTTGAGCGAAAACGCGTTTTAAGCATGCACATGCATCTTTTGGTAGACGCGGATGAAGTGTTCTGCAAAACCACAAGATGTGCATGCAAATGGTGCTTTTGGCAGAACGCGCACGTGGATTTCTACCAAACGACGTGCTAAGCATGCCGATGCTGCTCTTTTTAGCACCCCCGCACGGATTTGTGCGAAAACGCGTTTTAAGCATGCACATGCATCTTTTGGTAGACGCGGATGAAGTTTTCTGCAAAACCACAAGATGTGCATGCAAATGGTGCTTTTGGCAGAACGCGCACGTGGATTTCTACCAAACGACGTGCTAAGCATGCCGATGCTGCTATTTTTAGCATCCGCGCACGCATTTGTGCGAAAACGCGTTTTAAGCATGCACATGCATCTTTTGGTAGACGCGGATGAAGTTTTCTGCAAAACCACAAGATGTGCATGCAAATGGTGCTTTTTGCAGAACGCGCAAGTGGATTTCTACCAAACGACGTGCTAAGCATGCCGATGCTGCTCTTTTTAGCACCCGCGCACGCATTTGTGCGAAAACGCGTTTTAAGCATGCACATGCATCTTTTGGTAGACGCGGATGAAGTTTTCTGCAAAACCACAAGATGTGCATGCAAATGGTGCTTTTTGCAGAACGCGCACGTGGATTTCTACCAAACGACGTGCTAAGCATGCCGATGCTGCTCTTTTTAGCACCCGCGCACGCATTTGTGCGAAAACGCGTTTTAAGCATGCACATGCATCTTTTGGTAGACGCGGATGAAGTTTTCTGCAAAACCACAAGATGTGCATGCAAATGGTGCTTTTTGCAGAACGCGCAAGTGGATTTCTACCAAACGACGTGCTAAGCATGCCGATGCTGCTCTTTTTAGCAACCGCGCACGCATTTGTGCGAAAACGCGTTTTAAGCATGCACATGCATCTTTTGGTAGACGCGGATGAAGTTTTCTGCAAAACCACAAGATGTGCATGCAAATGGTGATTTTTGCAGAACGCGCACGTGGATTTCTAGCAAACGACGTGCTAAGCATGCCGATGCTGCTCTTTTTAGCACCCGCGCACGGATTTGTGCGAAAACGCGTTTTAAGCATGCACATGCATCTTTTGGTAGACGCGGATGAAGTTTTCTGCAAAACCACAAGATGTGCATGCAAATGGTGCTTTTGGCAGAACGCGCACGTAGATTTCTACCAAACGACGTGCTAAGCATGCCGATGCTGCTCTTTTTAGCACCCGCGCACGCATTTGTGCGAAAACGCGTTTTAAGCATGCACATGCATCTTTTGGTAGACGCGGATGAAGTTTTCTGCAAAACCACAAGATGTGCATGCAAATGGTGCTTTTTGCAGAACGCGCACGTGGATTTCTACCAAACGACGTGCTAAGCATGCCGATGCTGCTCTTTTTAGCACCCGCGCACGGATTTGAGCGAAAACGCGTTTTAAGCATGCACATGCATCTTTTGGTAGACGCGGATGAAGTTTTCTGCAAAACCACAAGATGTGCATGCAAATGGTGCTTTTTCAGAACGCGCACGTGGATTTCTACCAAACGACGTGCTAAGCATGCCGATGCTGCTCTTTTTAGCACCCGCGCACGCATTTGTGCGAAAACGCGTTTTAAGCATGCACATGCATCTTTTGGTAGACGCGGATGAAGTTTTCTGCAAAACCACACGATGTGCATGCAAATGGTGCTTTTTGCAGAACGCGCAAGTGGATTTCTACCAAACGACGTGCTAAGCATGCCGATGCTGCTCTTTTTAGCACCCGCGCACGCATTTGTGCGAAAACGCGTTTTAAGCATGCACATGCATCTTTTGGTAGACGCGGATGAAGTTTTCTGCAAAACCACAAGATGTGCATGCAAATGGTGCTTTTTCAGAACGCGCACGTGGATTTCTACCAAACGACGTGCTAAGCATGCCGATGCTGCTCTTTTTAGCACCCGCGCACGGATTTGTGCGAAAACGCGTTTTAAGCATGCACATGCATCTTTTGGTAGACGCGGATGAAGTTTTCTGCAAAACCACAAGATGTGCATGCAAATGGTGCTTTTGGCAGAACGCGCACGTGGATTTCTACCAAACGACGTGCTAAGCATGCCGATGCTGCTCTTTTTAGCACCCCCGCACGGATTTGTGCGAAAACGCGTTTTAAGCATGCACATGCATCTTTTGGTAGACGCGGATGAAGTTTTCTGCAAAACCACAAGATGTGCATGCAAATGGTGCTTTTGGCAGAACGCGCACGTAGATTTCTACCAAACGACGTGCTAAGCATGCCGATGCTGCTATTTTTAGCACCCGCGCACGCATTTGTGCGAAAACGCGTTTTAAGCATGCACATGCATATTTTGGTAGACGCGGATGAAGTTTTCTGCAAAACCACAAGATGTGCATGCAAATGGTGCTTTTTGCAGAACGCGCACGTGGATTTCTACCAAACGACGTGCTAAGCATGCCGATGCTGCTCTTTTTAGCACCCGCGCACGGATTTGAGCGAAAACGCGTTTTAAGCATGCACATGCATCTTTTGGTAGACGCGGATGAAGTGTTCTGCAAAACCACAAGATGTGCATGCAAATGGTGCTTTTGGCAGAACGCGCACGTGGATTTCTACCAAACGACGTGCTAAGCATGCCGATGCTGCTCTTTTTAGCACCCCCGCACGGATTTGTGCGAAAACGCGTTTTAAGCATGCACATGCATCTTTTGGTAGACGCGGATGAAGTTTTCTGCAAAACCACAAGATGTGCATGCAAATGGTGCTTTTGGCAGAACGCGCACGTGGATTTCTACCAAACGACGTGCTAAGCATGCCGATGCTGCTATTTTTAGCATCCGCGCACGCATTTGTGCGAAAACGCGTTTTAAGCATGCACATGCATCTTTTGGTAGACGCGGATGAAGTTTTCTGCAAAACCACAAGATGTGCATGCAAATGATGCTTTTTGCAGAACGCGCAAGTGGATTTCTACCAAACGACGTGCTAAGCATGCCGATGCTGCTCTTTTTAGCACCCGCGCACGCATTTGTGCGAAAACGCGTTTTAAGCATGCACATGCATCTTTTGGTAGACGCGGATGAAGTTTTCTGCAAAACCACAAGATGTGCATGCAAATGGTGCTTTTTGCAGAACGCGCACGTGGATTTCTACCAAACGACGTGCTAAGCATGCCGATGCTGCTCTTTTTAGCACCCGCGCACGCATTTGTGCGAAAACGCGTTTTAAGCATGCACATGCATCTTTTGGTAGACGCGGATGAAGTTTTCTGCAAAACCACAAGATGTGCATGCAAATGGTGCTTTTTGCAGAACGCGCAAGTGGATTTCTACCAAACGACGTGCTAAGCATGCCGATGCTGCTCTTTTTAGCACCCGCGCACGCATTTGTGCGAAAACGCGTTTTAAGCATGCACATGCATCTTTTGGTAGACGCGGATGAAGTTTTCTGCAAAACCACAAGATGTGCATGCAAATGGTGATTTTTGCAGAACGCGCACGTGGATTTCTACCAAACGACGTGCTAAGCATGCCGATGCTGCTCTTTTTAGCACCCGCGCACGGATTTGTGCGAAAACGCGTTTTAAGCATGCACATGCATCTTTTGGTAGACGCGGATGAAGTTTTCTGCAAAACCACAAGATGTGCATGCAAATGGTGCTTTTGGCAGAACGCGCACGTAGATTTCTACCAAACGACGTGCTAAGCATGCCGATGCTGCTCTTTTTAGCACCCGCGCACGCATTTGTGCGAAAACGCGTTTTAAGCATGCACATGCATCTTTTGGTAGACGCGGATGAAGTTTTCTGCAAAACCACAAGATGTGCATGCAAATGGTGCTTTTTGCAGAACGCGCACGTGGATTTCTACCAAACGACGTGCTAAGCATGCCGATGCTGCTCTTTTTAGCACCCGCGCACGGATTTGAGCGAAAACGCGTTTTAAGCATGCACATGCATCTTTTGGTAGACGCGGATGAAGTGTTCTGCAAAACCGCAAGATGTGCATGCAAATGGTGCTTTTGGCAGAACGCGCACGTGGATTTCTACCAAACGACGTGCTAAGCATGCCGATGCTGCTCTTTTTAGCACCCCCGCACGGATTTGTGCGAAAACGCGTTTTAAGCATGCACATGCATCTTTTGGTAGACGCGGATGAAGTTTTCTGCAAAACCACAAGATGTGCATGCAAATGGTGCTTTTGGCAGAACGCGCACGTGGATTTCTACCAAACGACGTGCTAAGCATGCCGATGCTGCTATTTTTAGCACCCGCGCACGCATTTGTGCGAAAACGCGTTTTAAGCATGCACATGCATCTTTTGGTAGACGCGGATGAAGTTTTCTGCAAAACCACAAGATGTGCATGCAAATGGTGCTTTTTGCAGAACGCGCAAGTGGATTTCTACCAAACGACGTGCTAAGCATGCCGATGCTGCTCTTTTTAGAACCCGCGCACGCATTTGTGCGAAAACGCGTTTTAAGCATGCACATGCATCTTTTGGTAGACGCGGATGAAGTTTTCTGCAAAACCACAAGATGTGCATGCAAATGGTGCTTTTTGCAGAACGCGCACGTGGATTTCTACCAAACGACGTGCTAAGCATGCCGATGCTGCTCTTTTTAGCACCCGCGCACGCATTTGTGCGAAAACGCGTTTTAAGCATGCACATGCATCTTTTGGTAGACGCGGATGAAGTTTTCTGCAAAACCACAAGATGTGCATGCAAATAGTGCTTTTTGCAGAACGCGCAAGTGGATTTCTACCAAACGACGTGCTAAGCATGCCGATGCTGCTCTTTTTAGCACCCGCGCACGCATTTGTGCGAAAACGCGTTTTAAGCATGCACATGCATCTTTTGGTAGACGCGGATGAAGTTTTCTGCAAAACCACAAGATGTGCATGCAAATGGTGCTTTTTCAGAACGCGCACGTGGATTTCTACCAAACGACGTGCTAAGCATGCCGATGCTGCTCTTTTTAGCACCCGCGCACGGATTTGTGCGAAAACGCGTTTTAAGCATGCACATGCATCTTTTGGTAGACGCGGATGAAGTTTTCTGCAAAACCACAAGATGTGCATGCAAATGGTGCTTTTGGCAGAACGCGCACGTGGATTTCTACCAAACGACGTGCTAAGCATGCCGATGCTGCTCTTTTTAGCACCCCCGCACGGATTTGTGCGAAAACGCGTTTTAAGCATGCACATGCATCTTTTGGTAGACGCGGATGAAGTTTTCTGCAAAACCACAAGATGTGCATGCAAATGGTGCTTTTGGCAGAACGCGCACGTAGATTTCTACCAAACGACGTGCTAAGCATGCCGATGCTGCTCTTTTTAGCACCCGCGCACGCATTTGTGCGAAAACGTGTTTTAAACATGCACATGCATCTTTTGGTAGACGCGGATGAAGTTTTCTGCAAAAGCACAAGATGTGCATGCAAATGGTGCTTTTGGCAGAACGCGCACGTGGATTTCTACCAAACGACGTGCTAAGCATGCCGATGCTGCTCTTTTTAGCAACCGCGCACGCATTTGTGCGAAAACGCGTTTTAAGCATGCACATGCATCTTTTGGTAGACGCGGATGAAGTTTTCTGCAAAACCACAAGATGTGCATGCAAATGGTGCTTTTTGCAGAACGCGCACGTGGATTTCTACCAAACGACGTGCTAAGCATGCCGATGCTGCTCTTTTTAGCACCCGCGCACGCATTTGTGCGAAAACGCGTTTTAAGCATGCACATGCATCTTTTGGTAGACGCGGATGAAGTTTTCTGCAAAACCACAAGATGTGCATGCAAATGGTGCTTTTTGCAGAACGCGCACGTGGATTTCTACCAAACGACGTGCTAAGCATGCCGATGCTGCTCTTTTTAGCACCCGCGCACGCATTTGTGCGAAAACGCGTTTTAAGCATGCACATGCATCTTTTGGTAGACGCGGATGAAGTTTTCTGCAAAACCACAAGATGTGCATGCAAATAGTGCTTTTTGCAGAACGCGCAAGTGGATTTCTACCAAACGACGTGCTAAGCATGCCGATGCTGCTCTTTTTAGCACCCGCGCACGCATTTGTGCGAAAACGCGTTTTAAGCATGCACATGCATCTTTTGGTAGACGCGGATGAAGTTTTCTGCAAAACCACAAGATGTGCATGCAAATGGTGCTTTTTCAGAACGCGCACGTGGATTTCTACCAAACGACGTGCTAAGCATGCCGATGCTGCTCTTTTTAGCACCCGCGCACGGATTTGTGCGAAAACGCGTTTTAAGCATGCACATGCATCTTTTGGTAGACGCGGATGAAGTTTTCTGCAAAACCACAAGATGTGCATGCAAATGGTGCTTTTGGCAGAACGCGCACGTGGATTTCTACCAAACGACGTGCTAAGCATGCCGATGCTGCTCTTTTTAGCACCCCCGCACGGATTTGTGCGAAAACGCGTTTTAAGCATGCACATGCATCTTTTGGTAGACGCGGATGAAGTTTTCTGCAAAACCACAAGATGTGCATGCAAATGGTGCTTTTGGCAGAACGCGCACGTAGATTTCTACCAAACGACGTGCTAAGCATGCCGATGCTGCTCTTTTTAGCACCCGCGCACGCATTTGTGCGAAAACGTGTTTTAAACATGCACATGCATCTTTTGGTAGACGCGGATGAAGTTTTCTGCAAAAGCACAAGATGTGCATGCAAATGGTGCTTTTGGCAGAACGCGCACGTGGATTTCTACCAAACGACGTGCTAAGCATGCCGATGCTGCTCTTTTTAGCAACCGCGCACGCATTTGTGCGAAAACGCGTTTTAAGCATGCACATGCATCTTTTGGTAGACGCGGATGAAGTTTTCTGCAAAACCACAAGATGTGCATGCAAATGGTGCTTTTTGCAGAACGCGCACGTGGATTTCTACCAAACGACGTGCTAAGCATGCCGATGCTGCTCTTTTTAGCACCCGCGCACGGATTTGTGCGAAAACGCGTTTTAAGCATGCACATGCATCTTTTGGTAGACGCGGATGAAGTTTTCTGCAAAACCACAAGATGTGCATGCAAATGGTGCTTTTGGCAGAACGCGCACGTAGATTTCTACCAAACGACGTGCTAAGCATGCCGATGCTGCTCTTTTTAGCACCCGCGCACGCATTTGTGCGAAAACGCGTTTTAAGCATGCATATGCATCTTTTGGTAGACGCGGATGAAGTTTTCTGCAAAACCACAAGATGTGCATGCAAATGGTGCTTTTTGCAGAACGCGCACGTGGATTTCTACCAAACGACGTGCTAAGCATGCCGATGCTGCTCTTTTTAGCACCCGCGCACGGATTTGTGCGAAAACGCGTTTTAAGCATGCACATGCATCTTTTGGTAGACGCGGATGAAGTGTTCTGCAAAACCACAAGATGTGCATGCAAATGGTGCTTTTGGCAGAACGCGCACGTGGATTTCTACCAAACGACGTGCTAAGCATGCCGATGCTGCTCTTTTTAGCACCCCCGCACGGATTTGTGCGAAAACGCGTTTTAAGCATGCACATGCATCTTTTGGTAGACGCGGATGAAGTTTTCTGCAAAACCACAAGATGTGCATGCAAATGGTGCTTTTGGCAGAACGCGCACGTGGATTTCTACCAAACGACGTGCTAAGCATGCCGATGCTGCTATTTTTAGCACCCGCGCACGCATTTGTGCGAAAACGCGTTTTAAGCATGCACATGCATCTTTTGGTAGACGCGGATGAAGTTTTCTGCAAAACCACAAGATGTGCATGCAAATGGTGCTTTTTGCAGAACGCGCAAGTGGATTTCTACCAAACGACGTGCTAAGCATGCCGATGCTGCTCTTTTTAGCACCCGCGCACGCATTTGTGCGAAAACGCGTTTTAAGCATGCACATGCATCTTTTGGTAGACGCGGATGAAGTTTTCTGCAAAACCACAAGATGTGCATGCAAATGGTGCTTTTTGCAGAACGCGCACGTGGATTTCTACCAAACGACGTGCTAAGCATGCCGATGCTGCTCTTTTTAGCACCCGCGCACGCATTTGTGCGAAAACGCGTTTTAAGCATGCACATGCATCTTTTGGTAGACGCGGATGAAGTTTTCTGCAAAACCACAAGATGTGCATGCAAATGGTGCTTTTTGCAGAACGCGCACGTGGATTTCTACCAAACGATGTGCTAAGCTTGCCGATGCTGCTCTTTTTAGCACCCGCGCACGGATTTGTGCGAAAACGCGTTTTAAGCATGCACATGCATCTTTTGGTAGACGCGGATGAAGTTTTCTGCAAAACCACAAGATGTGCATGCAAATGGTGCTTTTGGCAGAACGCGCACGTAGATTTCTACCAAACGACGTGCTAAGCATGCCGATGCTGCTCTTTTTAGCACCCGCGCACGCATTTGTGCGAAAACGTGTTTTAAGCATGCACATGCATCTTTTGGTAGACGCGGATGAAGTTTTCTGCAAAACCACAAGATGTGCATGCAAATGGTGCTTTTTACAGAACGCGCACGTGGATTTCTACCAAACGACGTGCTAAGCATGCCGATGCTGCTCTTTTTAGCACCCGCGCACGGATTTGTGCGAAAACGCGTTTTAAGCATTCACATGCATCTTTTGGTAGACGCGGATGAAGTTTTCTGCAAAACCACAAGATGTGCATGCAAATGGTGCTTTTGGCAGAACGCGCACGTGGATTTCTACCAAACGACGTGCTAAGCATGCCGATGCTGCTCTTTTTAGCACCCCCGCACGGATTTGTGCGAAAACGCGTTTTAAGCATGCACATGCATCTTTTGGTAGACGCGGATGAAGTTTTCTGCAAAACCACAAGATGTGCATGCAAATGGTGCTTTTGGCAGAACGCGCACGTGGATTTCTACCAAACGACGTGCTAAGCATGCCGATGCTGCTATTTTTAGCACCCGCGCACGCATTTGTGCGAAAACGCGTTTTAAGCATGCACGTGCATCTTTTGGTAGACGCGGATGAAGTTTTCTGCAAAACCACAAGATGTGCATGCAAATGGTGCTTTTTGCAGAACGCGCAAGTGGATTTCTACCAAACGACGTGCTAAGCATGCCGATGCTGCTCTTTTTAGCACCCGCGCACGCATTTGTGCGAAAACGCGTTTTAAGCATGCACATGCATCTTTTGGTAGACGCGGATGAAGTTTTCTGCAAAACCACAAGATGTGCATGCAAATGGTGCTTTTTGCAGAACGCGCACGTGGATTTCTACCAAACGACGTGCTAAGCATGCCGATGCTGCTCTTTTTAGCACCCGCGCACGCATTTGTGCGAAAACGCGTTTTAAGCATGCACATGCATCTTTTGGTAGACGCGGATGAAGTTTTCTGCAAAACCACAAGATGTGCATGCAAATGGTGCTTTTTGCAGAACGCGCACGTGGATTTCTACCAAACGATGTGCTAAGCTTGCCGATGCTGCTCTTTTTAGCACGCGCGCACGGATTTGTGCGAAAACGCGTTTTAAGCATGCACATGCATCTTTTGGTAGACGCGGATGAAGTTTTCTGCAAAACCACAAGATGTGCATGCAAATGGTGCTTTTGCAGAACGCGCACGTAGATTTCTACCAAACGACGTGCTAAGCATGCCGATGCTGCTCTTTTTAGCACCCGCGCACGCATTTGTGCGAAAACGTGTTTTAAGCATGCACATGCATCTTTTGGTAGACGCGGATGAAGTTTTCTGCAAAACCACAAGATGTGCATGCAAATGGTGCTTTTTACAGAACGCGCACGTGGATTTCTACCAAACGACGTGCTAAGCATGCCGATGCTGCTCTTTTTAGCACCCGCGCACGGATTTGTGCGAAAACGCGTTTTAAGCATTCACATGCATCTTTTGGTAGACGCGGATGAAGTTTTCTGCAAAACCACAAGATGTGCATGCAAATGGTGCTTTTGGCAGAACGCGCACGTGGATTTCTACCAAACGACGTGCTAAGCATGCCGATGCTGCTCTTTTTAGCACCCCCGCACGGATTTGTGCGAAAACGCGTTTTAAGCATGCACATGCATCTTTTGGTAGACGCGGATGAAGTTTTCTGCAAAACCACAAGATGTGCATGCAAATGGTGCTTTTGCCAGAACGCGCACGTGGATTTCTACCAAACGACGTGCTAAGCATGCCGATGCTGCTATTTTTAGCACCCGCGCACGCATTTGTGCGAAAACGCGTTTTAAGCATGCACATGCATCTTTTGGTAGACGCGGATGAAGTTTTCTGCAAAACCACAAGATGTGCATGCAAATGGTGCTTTTTGCAGAACGCGCACGTGGATTTCTACCAAACGACGTGCTAAGCATGCCGATGCTGCTCTTTTTAGCACCCGCGCACGCATTTGTGCGAAAACGCGTTTTAAGCATGCACATGCATCTTTTGGTAGACGCGGATGAAGTTTTCTGCAAAACCACAAGATGTGCATGCAAATGGTGCTTTTTGCAGAACGCGCACGTGGATTTCTACCAAACGACGTGCTAAGCATGCCGATGCTGCTCTTTTTAGCACCCGCGCACGCATTTGTGCGAAAACGCGTTTTAAGCATGCACATGCATCTTTTGGTAGACGCGGATGAAGTTTTCTGCAAAACACAAGATGTGCATGCAAATGGTGCTTTTTGCAGAACGCGCACGTGGATTTCTACCAAACGATGTGCTAAGCTTGCCGATGCTGCTCTTTTTAGCACCCGCGCACGGATTTGTGCGAAAACGCGTTTTAAGCATGCACATGCATCTTTTGGTAGACGCGTATGAAGTTTTCTGCAAAACCACAAGATGTGCATGCAAATGGTGCTTTTGGCAGAACGCGCACGTAGATTTCTACCAAACGACGTGCTAAGCATGCCGATGCTGCTCTTTTTAGCACCCGCGCACGCATTTGTGCGAAAACGCGTTTTAAGCATGCACATGCATCTTTTGGTAGACGCGGATGAAGTTTTCTGCAAAACCACAAGATGTGCATGCAAATGGTGCTTTTTCAGAACGCGCACGTGGATTTCTACCAAACGACGTGCTAAGCATGCCGATGCTGCTCTTTTTAGCACCCGCGCACGGATTTGTGCGAAAACGCGTTTTAAGCATGCACATGCATCTTTTGGTAGACGCGGATGAAGTTTTCTGCAAAACCACAAGATGTGCATGCAAATGGTGCTTTTGGCAGAACGCGCACGTGGATTTCTACCAAACGACGTGCTAAGCATGCCGATGCTGCTCTTTTTAGCACCCCCGCACGGATTTGTGCGAAAACGCGTTTTAAGCATGCACATGCATCTTTTGGTAGACGCGGATGAAGTTTTCTGCAAAACCACAAGATGTGCATGCAAATGGTGCTTTTGGCAGAACGCGCACGTGGATTTCTACCAAACGACGTGCTAAGCATGCCGATGCTGCTCTTTTTAGCACCCGCGCACGCATTTGTGCGAAAACGCGTTTTAAGCATGCACATGCATCTTTTGGTAGACGCGGATGAAGTTTTCTGCAAAACCACAAGATGTGCATGCAAATGGTGCTTTTTGCAGAACGCGCACGTGGATTTCTACCAAACGACGTGCTAAGCATGCCGATGCTGCTCTTTTTAGCACCCGCGCACGCATTTGTGCGAAAACGCGTTTTAAGCATGCACATGCATCTTTTGGTAGACGCGGATGAAGTTTTCTGCAAAACCACAAGATGTGCATGCAAATGGTGCTTTTTGCAGAACGCGCACGTGGATTTCTACCAAACGACGTGCTAAGCATGCCGATGCTGCTCTTTTTAGCACCCGCGCACGCATTTGTGCGAAAACGCGTTTTAAGCATGCACATGCATCTTTTGGTAGACGCGGATGAAGTTTTCTGCAAAACCACAAGATGTGCATGCAAATGGTGCTTTTTGCAGAACGCGCACGTGGATTTCTACCAAACGACGTGCTAAGCATGCCGATGCTGCTCTTTTTAGCACCCGCGCACGCATTTGTGCGAAAACGCGTTTTAAGCATGCACATGCATCTTTTGGTAGACGCGGATGAAGTTTTCTGCAAAACCACAAGATGTGCATGCAAATGGTGCTTTTTGCAGAACGCGCACGTGGATTTCTACCAAACGATGTGCTAAGCTTGCCGATGCTGCTCTTTTTAGCACGCGCGCACGGATTTGTGCGAAAACGCGTTTTAAGCATGCACATGCATCTTTTGGTAGACGCGGATGAAGTTTTCTGCAAAACCACAAGATGTGCATGCAAATGGTGCTTTTGCAGAACGCGCACGTAGATTTCTACCAAACGACGTGCTAAGCATGCCGATGCTGCTCTTTTTAGCACCCGCGCACGCATTTGTGCGAAAACGTGTTTTAAGCATGCACATGCATCTTTTGGTAGACGCGGATGAAGTTTTCTGCAAAACCACAAGATGTGCATGCAAATGGTGCTTTTTACAGAACGCGCACGTGGATTTCTACCAAACGACGTGCTAAGCATGCCGATGCTGCTCTTTTTAGCACCCGCGCACGGATTTGTGCGAAAACGCGTTTTAAGCATTCACATGCATCTTTTGGTAGACGCGGATGAAGTTTTCTGCAAAACCACAAGATGTGCATGCAAATGGTGCTTTTGGCAGAACGCGCACGTGGATTTCTGCCAAACGACGTGCTAAGCATGCCGATGCTGCTCTTTTTAGCACCCCCGCACGGATTTGTGCGAAAACGCGTTTTAAGCATGCACATGCATCTTTTGGTAGACGCGGATGAAGTTTTCTGCAAAACCACAAGATGTGCATGCAAATGGTGCTTTTGCCAGAACGCGCACGTGGATTTCTACCAAACGACGTGCTAAGCATGCCGATGCTGCTATTTTTAGCACCCGCGCACGCATTTGTGCGAAAACGCGTTTTAAGCATGCACATGCATCTTTTGGTAGACGCGGATGAAGTTTTCTGCAAAACCACAAGATGTGCATGCAAATGGTGCTTTTTGCAGAACGCGCACGTGGATTTCTACCAAACGACGTGCTAAGCATGCCGATGCTGCTCTTTTTAGCACCCGCGCACGCATTTGTGCGAAAACGCGTTTTAAGCATGCACATGCATCTTTTGGTAGACGCGGATGAAGTTTTCTGCAAAACCACAAGATGTGCATGCAAATGGTGCTTTTTGCAGAACGCGCACGTGGATTTCTACCAAACGACGTGCTAAGCATGCCGATGCTGCTCTTTTTAGCACCCGCGCACGCATTTGTGCGAAAACGCGTTTTAAGCATGCACATGCATCTTTTGGTAGACGCGGATGAAGTTTTCTGCAAAACACAAGATGTGCATGCAAATGGTGCTTTTTGCAGAACGCGCACGTGGATTTCTACCAAACGATGTGCTAAGCTTGCCGATGCTGCTCTTTTTAGCACCCGCGCACGGATTTGTGCGAAAACGCGTTTTAAGCATGCACATGCATCTTTTGGTAGACGCGTATGAAGTTTTCTGCAAAACCACAAGATGTGCATGCAAATGGTGCTTTTGGCAGAACGCGCACGTAGATTTCTACCAAACGACGTGCTAAGCATGCCGATGCTGCTCTTTTTAGCACCCGCGCACGCATTTGTGCGAAAACGCGTTTTAAGCATGCACATGCATCTTTTGGTAGACGCGGATGAAGTTTTCTGCAAAACCACAAGATGTGCATGCAAATGGTGCTTTTTCAGAACGCGCACGTGGATTTCTACCAAACGACGTGCTAAGCATGCCGATGCTGCTCTTTTTAGCACCCGCGCACGGATTTGTGCGAAAACGCGTTTTAAGCATGCACATGCATCTTTTGGTAGACGCGGATGAAGTTTTCTGCAAAACCACAAGATGTGCATGCAAATGGTGCTTTTGGCAGAACGCGCACGTGGATTTCTACCAAACGACGTGCTAAGCATGCCGATGCTGCTCTTTTTAGCACCCCCGCACGGATTTGTGCGAAAACGCGTTTTAAGCATGCACATGCATCTTTTGGTAGACGCGGATGAAGTTTTCTGCAAAACCACAAGATGTGCATGCAAATGGTGCTTTTGGCAGAACGCGCACGTGGATTTCTACCAAACGACGTGCTAAGCATGCCGATGCTGCTCTTTTTAGCACCCGCGCACGCATTTGTGCGAAAACGCGTTTTAAGCATGCACATGCATCTTTTGGTAGACGCGGATGAAGTTTTCTGCAAAACCACAAGATGTGCATGCAAATGGTGCTTTTTGCAGAACGCGCACGTGGATTTCTACCAAACGACGTGCTAAGCATGCCGATGCTGCTCTTTTTAGCACCCGCGCACGCATTTGTGCGAAAACGCGTTTTAAGCATGCACATGCATCTTTTGGTAGACGCGGATGAAGTTTTCTGCAAAACCACAAGATTTGCATGCAAATGGTGCTTTTTGCAGAACGCGCACGTGGATTTCTACCAAACGACGTGCTAAGCATGCCGATGCTGCTCTTTTTAGCACCCGCGCGCGCATTTGTGCGAAAACGCGTTTTAAGCATGCACATGCATCTTTTGGTAGACGCGGATGAAGTTTTCTGCAAAACCACAAGATGTGCATGCAAATGGTGCTTTTTGCAGAACACGCACGTGGATTTCTACCAAACGACGTGCTAAGCATGCCGATGCTGCTCTTTTTAGCACCCGCGCACGGATTTGTGCGAAAACGCGTTTTAAGCATGCACATGCATCTTTTGGTAGACGCGGATGAAGTTTTCTGCAAAACCACAAGATGTGCATGCAAATGGTGCTTTTGGCAGAACGCGCACGTGGATTTCTACCAAACGACGTGCTAAGCATGCCGATGCTGCTCTCTTTAGCACCCGCGCACGCATTTGTGCGAAAACGCGTTTTAAGCATGCACATGCATCTTTTGGTAGACGCGGATGAAGTTTTCTGCAAAACCACAAGATGTGCATGCAAATGGTGCTTTTTGCAGAACGCGCGCGTGGATTTCTACCAAACGACGTGCTAAGCATGCCGATGCTGCTCTTTTTAGCACCCGCGCACGGATTTGTGCGAAAACGCGTTTTAAGCATTCACATGCATCTTTTGGTAGACGCGGATGAAGTTTTCTGCAAAACCACAAGATGTGCATGCAAATGGTGCTTTTGGCAGAACGCGCACGTGGATTTCTACCAAACGACGTGCTAAGCATGCCGATGCTGCTCTTTTTAGCACCCGCGCACGGATTTGTGCGAAAACGCGTTTTAAGCATTCACATGCATCTTTTGGTAGACGCGGATGAAGTTTTCTGCAAAACCACAAGATGTGCATGCAAATGGTGCTTTTGGCAGAACGCGCACGTGGATTTCTGCCAAACGACGTGCTAAGCATGCCGATGCTGCTCTTTTTAGCACCCCCGCACGGATTTGTGCGAAAACGCGTTTTAAGCATGCACATGCATCTTTTGGTAGACGCGGATGAAGTTTTCTGCAAAACCACAAGATGTGCATGCAAATGGTGCTTTTGCCAGAACGCGCACGTGGATTTCTACCAAACGACGTGCTAAGCATGCCGATGCTGCTCTTTTTAGCACCCGCGCACGGATTTGTGCGAAAACGCGTTTTAAGCATTCACATGCATCTTTTGGTAGACGCGGATGAAGTTTTCTGCAAAACCACAAGATGTGCATGCAAATGGTGCTTTTGGCAGAACGCGCACGTGGATTTCTACCAAACGACGTGCTAAGCATGCCGATGCTGCTCTTTTTAGCACCCCCGCACGGATTTGTGCGAAAACGCGTTTTAAGCATGCACATGCATCTTTTGGTAGACGCGGATGAAGTTTTCTGCAAAACCACAAGATGTGCATGCAAATGGTGCTTTTGCCAAAACGCGCACGTGGATTTCTACCAAACGACGTGCTAAGCATGCCGATGCTGCTATTTTTAGCACCCGCGCACGCATTTGTGCGAAAACGCGTTTTAAGCATGCACATGCATCTTTTGGTAGACGCGGATGAAGTTTTCTGCAAAACCACAAGATGTGCATGCAAATGGTGCTTTTTGCAGAACGCGCACGTGGATTTCTACCAAACGACGTGCTAAGCATGCCGATGCTGCTCTTTTTAGCACCCGCGCACGCATTTGTGCGGAAACGCGTTTTAAGCATGCACATGCATCTTTTGGTAGACGCGGATGAAGTTTTCTGCAAAACCACAAGATGTGCATGCAAATGGTGCTTTTTGCAGAACGCGCACGTGGATTTCTACCAAACAACGTGCTAAGCATGCCGATGCTGCTCTTTTTAGCACCCGCGCACGCATTTGTGCGAAAACGCGTTTTAAGCATGCACATGCATCTTTTGGTAGACGCGGATGAAGTTTTCTGCAAAACCACAAGATGTGCATGCAAATGGTGCTTTTTGCAGAACGCGCACGTGGATTTCTACCAAACGACGTGCTAAGCATGCCGATGCTGCTCTTTTTAGCACCCGCGCACGCATTTGTGCGAAAACGCGTTTTAAGCATGCACATGCATCTTTTGGTAGACGCGGATGAAGTTTTCTGCAAAACCACAAAATGTGCATGCAAATGGTGCTTTTTGCAGAACGCGCACGTGGATTTCTACCAAACGACGTGCTAAGCTTGCCGATGCTGCTCTTTTTAGCACCCGCGCACGGATTTGTGCGAAAACGCGTTTTAAGCATGCACATGCATCTTTTGGTAGACGCGGATGAAGTTTTCTGCAAAACCACAAGATGTGCATGCAAATGGTGCTTTTGGCAGAACGCGCACGTGGATTTCTACCAAACGACGTGCTAAGCATGCCGATGCTGCTCTTTTTAGCACCCGCGCACGCATTTGTGCGAAAACGCGTTTTAAGCATGCACATGCATCTTTTGGTAGACGCGGATGAAGTTTTCTGCAAAACCACAAGATGTGCATGCAAATGGTGCTTTTTGCAGAACGCGCACGTGGATTTCTACCAAACGACGTGCTAAGCATGCCGATGCTGCTCTTTTTAGCACCCGCGCACGCATTTGTGCGAAAACGCGTTTTAAGCATGCACATGCATCTTTTGGTAGACGCGGATGAAGTTTTCTGCAAAACCACAAGATGTGCATGCAAATGGTGCTTTTGGCAGAACGCGCACGTAGATTTCTACCAAACGACGTGCTAAGCATGCCGATGCTGCTCTTTTTAGCACCCGCGCACGCATTTGTGCGAAAACGCGTTTTAAGCATGCACATGCATCTTTTGGTAGACGCGGATGAAGTTTTCTGCAAAACCACAAGATGTGCATGCAAATGGTGCTTTTTGCAGAACGCGCACGTGGATTTCTACCAAACGACGTGCTAAGCAAGCCGATGCTGCTCTTTTTAGCACCCGCGCACGCATTTGTGCGAAAACGCGTTTTAAGCATGCACATGCATCTTTTGGTAGACGCGGATGAAGTTTTCTGCAAAACCACAAGATGTGCATGCAAATGGTTCTTTTTGCAGAACGCGCACGTGGATTTCTACCAAACGACGTGCTAAGCAAGCCGATGCTGCTCTTTTTAGCACCCGCGCACGCATTTGTGCGAAAACGCGTTTTAAGCATGCACATGCATCTTTTGGTAGACGCGGATGAAGTTTTCTGCAAAACCACAAGATGTGCATGCAAATGGTGCTTTTGGCAGAACGCGCACGTGGATTTCTACCAAACGACGTGCTAAGCACGCCGATGCTGCTCTTTTTAGCACCCGCGCACGCATTTGTGCGAAAACGCGTTTTAAGCATGCACATGCATCTTTTGGTAGACGCGGATGAAGTTTTCTGCAAAACCACAAGATGTGCATGCAAATGGTGCTTTTGGCAGAACGCGCACGTAGATTTCTACCAAACGACGTGCTAAGCATGCCGATGCTGCTCTTTTTAGCACCCGCGCACGCATTTGTGCGAAAACGCGTTTTAAGCATGCACATGCATCTTTTGGTAGACGCGGATGAAGTTTTCTGCAAAACCACAAGATGTGCATGCAAATGGTGCTTTTTGCAGAACGCGCACGTGGATTTCTACCAAACGACGTGCTAAGCATGCCGATGCTGCTATTTTTAGCACCCGCGCACGCATTTGTGCGAAAACGCGTTTTAAGCATGCACATGCATCTTTTGGTAGACGCGGATGAAGTTTTCTGCAAAACCACAAGATGTGCATGCAAATGGTGCTTTTTGCAGAACGCGCACGTGGATTTCTACCAAACGACGTGCTAAGCATGCCGATGCTGCTCTTTTTAGCACCCGCGCACAGATTTGTGCGAAAACGCGTTTTAAGCATGCACATGCATCTTTTGGTAGACGCGGATGAAGTTTTCTGCAAAACCACAAGATGTGCATGCAAATGGTGCTTTTGGCAGAACGCGCACGTAGATTTCTACCAAACGACGTGCTAAGCATGCCGATGCTGCTCTTTTTAGCACCCGCGCACGCATTTGTGCGAAAACGCGTTTTAAGCATGCACATGCATCTTTTGGTAGACGCGGATGAAGTTTTCTGCAAAACCACAAGATGTGCATGCAAATGGTGCTTTTTGCAGAACGCGCACGTGGATTTCTACCAAACGACGTGCTAAGCAAGCCGATGCTGCTCTTTTTAGCACCCGCGCACGCATTTGTGCGAAAACGCGTTTTAAGCATGCACATGCATCTTTTGGTAGACGCGGATGAAGTTTTCTGCAAAACCACAAGATGTGCATGCAAATGGTTCTTTTTGCAGAACGCGCACGTGGATTTCTACCAAACGACGTGCTAAGCAAGCCGATGCTGCTCTTTTTAGCACCCGCGCACGCATTTGTGCGAAAACGCGTTTTAAGCATGCACATGCATCTTTTGGTAGACGCGGATGAAGTTTTCTGCAAAACCACAAGATGTGCATGCAAATGGTGCTTTTTGCAGAACGCGCACGTGGATTTCTACCAAACGACGTGCTAAGCATGCCGATGCTGCTCTTTTTAGCACCCGCGCACGCATTTGTGCGGAAACGCGTTTTAAGCATGCACATGCATCTTTTGGTAGACGCGGATGAAGTTTTCTGCAAAACCACAAGATGTGCATGCAAATGGTGCTTTTTGCAGAACGCGCACGTGGATTTCTACCAAACAACGTGCTAAGCATGCCGATGCTGCTCTTTTTAGCACCCGCGCACGCATTTGTGCGAAAACGCGTTTTAAGCATGCACATGCATCTTTTGGTAGACGCGGATGAAGTTTTCTGCAAAACCACAAGATGTGCATGCAAATGGTGCTTTTTGCAGAACGCGCACGTGGATTTCTACCAAACGACGTGCTAAGCATGCCGATGCTGCTCTTTTTAGCACCCGCGCACGCATTTGTGCGAAAACGCGTTTTAAGCATGCACATGCATCTTTTGGTAGACGCGGATGAAGTTTTCTGCAAAACCACAAAATGTGCATGCAAATGGTGCTTTTTGCAGAACGCGCACGTGGATTTCTACCAAACGACGTGCTAAGCTTGCCGATGCTGCTCTTTTTAGCACCCGCGCACGGATTTGTGCGAAAACGCGTTTTAAGCATGCACATGCATCTTTTGGTAGACGCGGATGAAGTTTTCTGCAAAACCACAAGATGTGCATGCAAATGGTGCTTTTGGCAGAACGCGCACGTGGATTTCTACCAAACGACGTGCTAAGCATGCCGATGCTGCTCTTTTTAGCACCCGCGCACGCATTTGTGCGAAAACGCGTTTTAAGCATGCACATGCATCTTTTGGTAGACGCGGATGAAGTTTTCTGCAAAACCACAAGATGTGCATGCAAATGGTGCTTTTTGCAGAACGCGCACGTGGATTTCTACCAAACGACGTGCTAAGCATGCCGATGCTGCTCTTTTTAGCACCCGCGCACGCATTTGTGCGAAAACGCGTTTTAAGCATGCACATGCATCTTTTGGTAGACGCGGATGAAGTTTTCTGCAAAACCACAAGATGTGCATGCAAATGGTGCTTTTGGCAGAACGCGCACGTAGATTTCTACCAAACGACGTGCTAAGCATGCCGATGCTGCTCTTTTTAGCACCCGCGCACGCATTTGTGCGAAAACGCGTTTTAAGCATGCACATGCATCTTTTGGTAGACGCGGATGAAGTTTTCTGCAAAACCACAAGATGTGCATGCAAATGGTGCTTTTTGCAGAACGCGCACGTGGATTTCTACCAAACGACGTGCTAAGCAAGCCGATGCTGCTCTTTTTAGCACCCGCGCACGCATTTGTGCGAAAACGCGTTTTAAGCATGCACATGCATCTTTTGGTAGACGCGGATGAAGTTTTCTGCAAAACCACAAGATGTGCATGCAAATGGTTCTTTTTGCAGAACGCGCACGTGGATTTCTACCAAACGACGTGCTAAGCAAGCCGATGCTGCTCTTTTTAGCACCCGCGCACGCATTTGTGCGAAAACGCGTTTTAAGCATGCACATGCATCTTTTGGTAGACGCGGATGAAGTTTTCTGCAAAACCACAAGATGTGCATGCAAATGGTGCTTTTGGCAGAACGCGCACGTGGATTTCTACCAAACGACGTGCTAAGCACGCCGATGCTGCTCTTTTTAGCACCCGCGCACGCATTTGTGCGAAAACGCGTTTTAAGCATGCACATGCATCTTTTGGTAGACGCGGATGAAGTTTTCTGCAAAACCACAAGATGTGCATGCAAATGGTGCTTTTTGCAGAACGCGCACGTAGATTTCTACCAAACGACGTGCTAAGCATGCCGATGCTGCTCTTTTTAGCACCCGCGCACGCATTTGTGCGAAAACGCGTTTTAAGCATGCACATGCATCTTTTGGTAGACGCGGATGAAGTTTTCTGCAAAACCACAAGATGTGCATGCAAATGGTGCTTTTTGCAGAACGCGCACGTGGATTTCTACCAAACGACGTGCTAAGCATGCCGATGCTGCTATTTTTAGCACCCGCGCACGCATTTGTGCGAAAACGCGTTTTAAGCATGCACATGCATCTTTTGGTAGACGCGGATGAAGTTTTCTGCAAAACCACAAGATGTGCATGCAAATCGTGCTTTTTGCAGAACGCGCACGTGGATTTCTACCAAACGACGTGCTAAGCATGCCGATGCTGCTCTTTTTAGCACCCGCGCACAGATTTGTGCGAAAACGCGTTTTAAGCATGCACATGCATCTTTTGGTAGACGCGGATGAAGTTTTCTGCAAAACCACAAGATGTGCATGCAAATGGTGCTTTTGGCAGAACGCGCACGTAGATTTCTACCAAACGACGTGCTAAGCATGCCGATGCTGCTCTTTTTAGCACCCGCGCACGCATTTGTGCGAAAACGCGTTTTAAGCATGCACATGCATCTTTTGGTAGACGCGGATGAAGTTTTCTGCAAAACCACAAGATGTGCATGCAAATGGTGCTTTTTGCAGAACGCGCACGTGGATTTCTACCAAACGACGTGCTAAGCAAGCCGATGCTGCTCTTTTTAGCACCCGCGCACGCATTTGTGCGAAAACGCGTTTTAAGCATGCACATGCATCTTTTGGTAGACGCGGATGAAGTTTTCTGCAAAACCACAAGATGTGCATGCAAATGGTTCTTTTTGCAGAACGCGCACGTGGATTTCTACCAAACGACGTGCTAAGCAAGCCGATGCTGCTCTTTTTAGCACCCGCGCACGCATTTGTGCGAAAACGCGTTTTAAGCATGCACATGCATCTTTTGGTAGACGCGGATGAAGTTTTCTGCAAAACCACAAGATGTGCATGCAAATGGTGCTTTTGGCAGAACGCGCACGTGGATTTCTACCAAACGACGTGCTAAGCATGCCGATGCTGCTCTTTTTAGCACCCGCGCACGCATTTGTGCGAAAACGCGTTTTAAGCATGCACATGCATCTTTTGGTAGACGCGGATGAAGTTTTCTGCAAAACCACAAGATGTGCATGCAAATGGTGCTTTTTGCAGAACGCGCGCGTGGATTTCTACCAAACGACGTGCTAAGCATGCCGATGCTGCTCTTTTTAGCACCCGTGCACGGATTTGTGCGAAAACGCGTTTTAAGCATGCACACGCATCTTTTGGTAGACGCGGATGAAGTTTTCTGCAAAACCACAAGATGTGCATGCAAATGGTCCTTTTTGCAGAACGCGCACGTGGATTTCTACCAAACGACGTGCTAAGCATGCCGATGCTGCTCTTTTTAGCACCCGCGCACGCATTTGTGCGAAAACACGTTTTAAGCATGCACATGCATCTTTTGGTAGACGCGGATGAAGTTTTCTGCAAAACCACAAGATGTGCATGCAAATGGTGCTTTTTGCAGAACGCGCACGTGGATTTCTACCAAACGATGTGCTAAGCTTGCCGATGCTGCTCTTTTTAGCACCCGCGCACGGATTTGTGCGAAAACGCGTTTTAAGCATGCACATGCATCTTTTGGTAGACGCGGATGAAGTTTTCTGCAAAACCACAAGATGTGCATGCAAATGGTGCTTTTTGCAGAACGCGCACGTGGATTTCTACCAAACGACGTGCTAAGCATGCCGATGCTGCTCTTTTTAGCACCCGCGCACGCATTTGTGCGGAAACGGGTTTTAAGCATGCACATGCATCTTTTGGTAGACGCGGATGAAGTTTTCTGCAAAACCACAAGATGTGCATGCAAATGGTGCTTTTTGCAGAACGCGCACGTGGATTTCTACCAAACAACGTGCTAAGCATGCCGATGCTGTTCTTTTTAGCACCCGCGCACGCATTTGTGCGAAAACGCGTTTTAAGCATGCACATGCATCTTTTGGTAGACGCGGATGAAGTTTTCTGCAAAACCACAAGATGTGCATGCAAATGGTGCTTTTTGCAGAACGCGCACGTGGATTTCTACCAAACGACGTGCTAAGCATGCCGATGCTGCTCTTTTTAGCACCCGCGCACGGATTTGTGCGAAAACGCGTTTTAAGCATGCACATGCATCTTTTGGAAGACGCGGATGAAGTTTTCTGCAAAACCACAAGATGTGCTTGCAAATGGTGCTTTTTGCAGAACGCGCACGTGGATTTCTACCAAACGATGTGCTAAGCTTGCCGATGCTGCTCTTTTTAGCACCCGCGCACGGATTTGTGCGAAAACGCGTTTTAAGCATGCACATGCATCTTTTGGTAGACGCGGATGAAGTTTTCTGCAAAACCACAAGATGTGCATGCAAATGGTGCTTTTGGCAGAACGCGCACGTGGATTTCTACCAAACGACGTGCTAAGCATGCCGATGCTGCTCTTTTTAGCACCCGCGCACGCATTTGTGCGAAAACGCGTTTTAAGCATGCACATGCATCTTTTGGTAGACGCGGATGAAGTTTTCTGCAAAACCACAAGATGTGCATGCAAATGGTGCTTTTGCAGAACGCGCGCGTGGATTTCTACCAAACGACGTGCTAAGCATGCCGATGCTGCTCTTTTTAGCACCCGCGCACGGATTTGTGCGAAAACGCGTTTTAAGCATGCACATGCATCTTTTGGTAGACGCGGATGAAGTTTTCTGCAAAACCACAAGATGTGCATGCAAATGGTGCTTTTGGCAGAACGCGCACGTGGATTTCTACCAAACGACGTGCTAAGCATGCCGATGCTGCTCTCTTTAGCACCCGCGCACGCATTTGTGCGAAAACGCGTTTTAAGCATGCACATGCATCTTTTGGTAGACGCGGATGAAGTTTTCTGCAAAACCACAAGATGTGCATGCAAATGGTGCTTTTTGCAGAACGCGCACGTGGATTTCTACCAAACGACGTGCTAAGCATGCCGATGCTGCTCTTTTTAGCACCCGCGCACGCATTTGTACGAAAACGCGTTTTAAGCATGCACATGCATCTTTTGGTAGACGCGGATGAAGTTTTCTGCAAAACCACAAGATGTGCATGCAAATGGTGCTTTTTGCAGAACGCGCGCGTGGATTTCTACCAAACGACGTGCTAAGCTTGCCGATGCTGCTCTTTTTAGCACCCGCGCACGGATTTGTGCGAAAACGCGTTTTAAGCATGCACATGCATCTTTTGGTAGACGCGGATGAAGTTTTCTGCAAAACCACAAGATGTGCATGCAAATGGTGCTTTTGGCAGAACGCGCACGTGGATTTCTACCAAACGACGTGCTAAGCATGCCGATGCTGCTCTTTTTAGCAACCGCGCACGCATTTGTGCGAAAACGCGTTTTAAGCATGCACATGCATCTTTTGGTAGACGCGGATGAAGTTTTCTGCAAAACCACAAGATGTGCATGCAAATGGTGCTTTTTGCAGAACGCGCACGTGGATTTCTACCAAACGACGTGCTAAGCATGCCGATGCTGCTCTTTTTAGCACCCGCGCACGGATTTGTGCGAAAACGCGTTTTAAGCATGCACATGCATCTTTTGGTAGACGCGGATGAAGTTTTCTGCAAAACCACAAGATGTGCATGCAAATGGTGCTTTTGGCAGAACGCGCACGTAGATTTCTACCAAACGACGTGCTAAGCATGCCGATGCTGCTCTTTTTAGCACCCGCGCACGCATTTGTGCGAAAACGCGTTTTAAGCATGCACATGCATCTTTTGGTAGACGCGGATGAAGTTTTCTGCAAAACCACAAGATGTGCATGCAAATGGTGCTTTTTGCAGAACGCGCACGTGGATTTCTACCAAACGACGTGCTAAGCATGCCGATGCTGCTCTTTTTAGCACCCGCGCACGGATTTGTGCGAAAACGCGTTTTAAGCATGCACATGCATCTTTTGGTAGACGCGGATGAAGTTTTCTGCAAAACCACAATATGTGCATGCAAATGGTGCTTTTGGCAGAACGCG
Organism: Dermacentor andersoni; assembly: GCF_023375885.2. Classification (NCBI taxonomy): domain Eukaryota; kingdom Metazoa; phylum Arthropoda; class Arachnida; order Ixodida; family Ixodidae; genus Dermacentor; species Dermacentor andersoni. Next base: position 177,682 of record NW_027314827.1, read on the forward strand.
CACGTAGATTTCTACCAAACGACGTGCTAAGCATGCCGCTGCTGCTCTTTTTAGCACCCGCGCACGCATTTGTGCGAAAACGCGTTTTAAGCATGCACATGCATCTTTTGGTAGACGCGGATGAAGTTTTCTGCAAAACCACAAGATGTGCATGCAAATGGTGCTTTTTGCAGAACGCGCACGTGGATTTCTACCAAACGACGTGCTAAGCATGCCGATGCTGCTATTTTTAGCACCCGCGCACGCATTTGTGCGAAAACGCGTTTTAAGCATGCACATGCATCTTTTGGTAGACGCGGATGAAGTTTTCTGCAAAACCACAAGATGTGCATGCAAATGGTGCTTTTTGCAGAACGCGCACGTGGATTTCTACCAAACGACGTGCTAAGCATGCCGATGCTGCTCTTTTTAGCACCCGCGCACGCATTTGTACGAAAACGCGTTTTAAGCATGCACATGCATCTTTTGGTAGACGCGGATGAAGTTTTCTGCAAAACCACAAGATGTGCATGCAAATGGTGCTTTTTGCAGAACGCGCACGTGGATTTCTACCAAACGACGTGCTAAGCTTGCCGATGCTGCTCTTTTTAGCACCCGCGCACGGATTTGTGCGAAAACGCGTTTTAAGCATGCACATGCATCTTTTGGTAGACGCGGATGAAGTTTTCTGCAAAACCACAAGATGTGCATGCAAATGGTGCTTTTGGCAGAACGCGCACGTGGATTTCTACCAAACGACGTGCTAAGCATGCCGATGCTGCTCTTTTTAGCAACCGCGCACGCATTTGTGCGAAAACGCGTTTTAAGCATGCACATGCATCTTTTGGTAGACGCGGATGAAGTTTTCTGCAAAACCACAAGATGTGCATGCAAATGGTGCTTTTTGCAGAACGCGCACGTGGATTTCTACCAAACGACGTGCTAAGCATGCCGATGCTGCTCTTTTTAGCACCCGCGCACGGATTTGTGCGAAAACGCGTTTTAAGCATGCACATGCATCTTTTGGTAGACGCGGATGAAGTTTTCTGCAAAACCACAAGATGTGCATGCAAATGGTGCTTTTGGCAGAACGCGCACGTAGATTTCTACCAAACGACGTGCTAAGCATGCCGATGCTGCTCTTTTTAGCACCCGCGCACGCATTTGTGCGAAAACGCGTTTTAAGCATGCACATGCATCTTTTGGTAGACGCGGATGAAGTTTTCTGCAAAACCACAAGATCTGCATGCAAATGGTGCTTTTTGCAGAACGCGCACGTGGATTTCTACCAAACGACGTGCTAAGCATGCCGATGCTGCTCTTTTTAGCACCCGCGCACGGATTTGTGCGAAAACGCGTTTTAAGCATGCACATGCATCTTTTGGTAGACGCGGATGAAGTTTTCTGCAAAACCACAATATGTGCATGCAAATGGTGCTTTTTGCAGAACGCGCACGTAGATTTCTACCAAACGACGTGCTAAGCATGCCGCTGCTGCTCTTTTTAGCACCCGCGCACGCATTTGTGCGAAAACGCGTTTTAAGCATGCACATGCATCTTTTGGTAGACGCGGATGAAGTTTTCTGCAAAACCACAAGATGTGCATGCAAATGGTGCTTTTTGCAGAACGCGCACGTGGATTTCTACCAAACGACGTGCTAAGCATGCCGATGCTGCTCTTTTTAGCACCCGCGCACGCATTTGTGCGAAAACGCGTTTTAAGCATGCACATGCATCTTTTGGTAGACGCGGATGAAGTTTTCTGCAAAACCACAAGATGTGCATGCAAATGGTGCTTTTTGCAGAACGCGCACGTGGATTTCTACCAAACGACGTGCTAAGCATGCCGATGCCGCTCTTTTTAGCACCCGCGCACGCATTTGTGCGAAAACGCGTTTTAAGCATGCACATGCATCTTTTGGTAGACGCGGATGAAGTTTTCTGCAAAACCACAAGATGTGCATGCAAATGGTGCTTTTTGCAGAATGCGCACGTGGATTTCTACCAAACGATGTGCTAAGCTTGCCGATGCTGCTCTTTTTAGCACCCGCGCACGGATTTGTGCGAAAACGCGTTTTAAGCATGCACATGCATCTTTTGGTAGACGCGGATGAAGTTTTCTGCAAAACCACAAGATGTGCATGCAAATGGTGCTTTTTGCAGAACGCGCACGTGGATTTCTACCAAACGACGTGCTAAGCATGCCGATGCTGCTCTTTTTAGCACCCGCGCACGGATTTGTGCGAAAACGCGTTTTAAGCATGCACATGCATCTTTTGGTAGACGCGGATGAAGTTTTCTGCAAAACCACAAGATGTGCATGCAAATGGTGCTTTTGGCAGAACGCGCACGTAGATTTCTACCAAACGACGTGCTAAGCATGCCGATGCTGCTCTTTTTAGCACCCGCGCACGCATTTGTGCGAAAACGCGTTTTTAGCATGCACATGCATCTTTTGGTAGACGCGGATGAAGTTTTCTGCAAAACCACAAGATGTGCATGCAAATGGTGCTTTTTGCAGAACGCGCACGTGGATTTCTACCAAACGACGTGCTAAGCATGCCGATGCTGCTCTTTTTAGCACCCGTGCACGGATTTGTGCGAAAACGCGTTTTAAGCATGCACATGCATCTTTTGGTAGACGCGGATGAAGTTTTCTGCAAAACCACAAGATGTGCATGCAAATGGTGCTTTTGGCAGAACGCGCACGTGGATTTCTACCAAACGACGTGCTAAGCATGCCGATGCTGCTCTTTTTAGCACCCGCGCACGCATTTGTGCGAAAACGCGTTTTAAGCATGCACATGCATCTTTTGGTAGACGCGGATGAAGTTTTCTGCAAAACCACAAGATGTGCATGCAAATGGTGCTTTTTGCAGAACGCGCACGTGGATTTCTACCAAACAACGTGCTAAGCATGCCGATGTTGCTCTTTTTAGCACCCGCGCACGCATTTGTGCGAAAACGCGTTTTAAGCATGCACATGCATCTTTTGGTAGACGCGGATGAAGTTTTCTGCAAAACCACAAGATGTGCATGCAAATGGTGCTTTTGGCAGAACGCGGACGTGGATTTCTACCAAACGACGTGCTAAGCATGCCGATGCTGCTCTTTTTAGCACCCGCGCACGCATTTGTGCGAAAAGGCGTTTTAAGCATGCACATGCATCTTTTGGTAGACGCGGATGAAGTTTTCTGCAAAACCACAAGATGTGCATGCAAATGGTGCTTTTGGCAGAACGCGCACGTGGATTTCTACCAAACGACGTGCTAAGCATGCCGATGCTGCTCTGTTTAGCACCCGCGCACGCATTTGTGCGAAGTTTTAAGCATGCACATGCATCTTTTGGTAGACGCGGATGAAGTTTTCTGCAAAACCACAAGATGTGCATGCAAATGGTGCTTTTTACAGAACGCGCACGTGGATTTCTACCAAACGACGTGCTAAGCATGCCGATGCTGCTATTTTTAGCACCCGCGCACGCATTTGTGCGAAAACGCGTTTTAAGCATGCACATGCATCTTTTGGTAGACGCGGATGAAGTTTTCTGCAAAACCACAAGATGTGCATGCAAATGGTGCTTTTGGCAGAACGCGGACGTGGATTTCTACCAAACGACGTGCTAAGCATGCCGATGCTGCTCTTTTTAGCACCCGCGCACGCATTTGTGCGAAAACGCGTTTTAAGCATGCACATGCATCTTTTGGTAGACGCGGATGAAGTTTTCTGCAAAACCACAAGATGTGCATGCAAATGGTGCTTTTGGCAGAACGCGCACGTGGATTTCTACCAAACGACGTGCTAAGCATGCCGATGCTGCTCTGTTTAGCACCCGCGCACGCATTTGTGCGAAAACGCGTTTTAAGCATGCACATGCATCTTTTGGTAGACGCGGATGAAGTTTTCTGCAAAACCACAAGATGTGCATGCAAATGGTGCTTTTTACAGAACGCGCACGTGGATTTCTACCAAACGACGTGCTAAGCATGCCGATGCTGCTATTTTTAGCACCCGCGCACGCATTTGTGCGAAAACGCGTTTTAAGCATGCACATGCATCTTTTGGTAGACGCGGATGAAGTTTTCTGCAAAACCACAAGATGTGCATGCAAATGGTGGTTTTTGCAGAACGCGCACGTGGATTTCTACCAAACGACGTGCTAAGCATGCCGATGCTGCTCTTTTTAGCACCCGCGCACGCATTTGTGCGAAAACGCGTTTTAAGCATGCACATGCATCTTTTGGTAGACGCGGATGAAGTTTTCTGCAAAACCACCAGATGTGCATGCAAATGGTGCTTTTTGCAGAACGCGCACGTGGATTTCTACCAAACAACGTGCTAAGCATGCCGATGCTGCTCTTTTTAGCACCCGCGCACGCATTTGTGCGAAAACGCGTTTTAAGCATGCACATGCATCTTTTGGTAGACGCGGATGAAGTTTTCTGCAAAACCACAAGATGTGCATGCAAATGGTGCTTTTGGCAGAACGCGCATGTGGATTTCTACCAAACGACGTGCTAAGCATGCCGATGCTGCTCTTTTTAGCACCCGCGCACGCATTTGTGCGAAAACGCGTTTTAAGCATGCACATGCATCTTTTGGTAGACGCGGATGAAGTTTTCTGCAAAACCACAAGATGTGCATGCAAATGGTGCTTTTTGCAGAACGCGCACGTGGATTTCTACCAAACGACGTGCTAAGCATGCCGATGCTGCTCTTTTTAGCACCCGCGCACGCATTTGTGCGAAAACGCGTTTTAAGCATGCACATGCATCTTTTGGTAGACGCGGATGAAGTTTTCTGCAAAACCACAAGATGTGCATGCAAATGGTGCTTTTTGCAGAACGCGCACGTGGATTTCTACCAAACGACGTGCTAAGCATGCCGATGCTGCTCTTTTTAGCACCCGCGCACGCATTTGTGCGAAAACGCGTTTTAAGCATGCACATGCATCTTTTGGTAGACGCGGATGAAGTTTTCTGCAAAACCACAAGATGTGCATGCAAATGGTGCTTTTTGCAGAACGCGCACGTGGATTTCTACCAAACAACGTGCTAAGCATGCCGATGCTGCTCTTTTTAGCACCCGCGCACGCATTTGTGCGAAAACGCGTTTTAAGCATGCACATGCATCTTTTGGTAGACGCGGATGAAGTTTTCTGCAAAACCACAAGATGTGCATGCAAATGGTTCTTTTGGCAGAACGCGCACATGGATTTCTACCAAACGACGTGCTAAGCATGCCGATGCTGCTCTTTTTAGCACACGCGCACGCATTTGTGCGAAAACGCGTTTTAAGCATGCACATGCATCTTTTGGTAGACGCGGATGAAGTTTTCTGCAAAACCACAAGATGTGCATGCAAATGGTGCTTTTGGCAGAACGCGCACGTGGATTTCTACCAAACGACGTGCTAAGCATGCCGATGCTGCTCTTTTTAGCACCCGCGCACGCATTTGTGCGAAAACGCGTTTTAAGCATGCACATGCATCTTTTGGTAGACGCGGATGAAGTTTTCTGCAAAACCACAAGATGTGCATGCAAATGGTGCTTTTTACAGAACGCGCACGTGGATTTCTACCAAACGACGTGCTAAGCATGCCGATGCTGCTATTTTTAGCACCCGCGCACGCATTTGTGCGAAAACGCGTTTTAAGCATGCACATGCATCTTTTGGTAGACGCGGATGAAGTTTTCTACAAAACCACAAGATGTGCATGCAAATGGTGCTTTTTGCAGAACGCGCACGTGGATTTCTACCAAACGACGTGCTAAGCATGCCGATGCTGCTCTTTTTAGCACCCGCGCACGCATTTGTGCGAAAACGCGTTTTAAGCATGCACATGCATCTTTTGGTAGACGCGGATGAAGTTTTCTGCAAAACCACAAGATGTGCATGCAAATGGTGCTTTTGGCATAACGCGCACGTGGATTTCTACCAAACGACGTGCTAAGCATGCCGATGCTGCTCTTTTTAGCACCCGCGCACGCATTTGTGCGAAAACGCGTTTTAAGCATGCACATGCATCTTTTGGTAGACGCGGATGAAGTTTTCTGCAAAACCACAAGATGTGCATGCAAATGGTGCTTTTTACAGAACGCGCACGTGGATTTCTACCAAACGACGTGCTAAGCATGCCGATGCTGCTATTTTTAGCACCCGCGCACGCATTTGTGCGAAAACGCGTTTTAAGCATGCACATGCATCTTTTGGTAGACGCGGATGAAGTTTTCTGCAAAACCACAAGATGTGCATGCAAATGGTGCTTTTTGCAGAACGCGCACGTGGATTTCTACCAAACGACGTGCTAAGCATGCCGATGCTGCTATTTTTAGCACCCGCGCACGCATTTGTGCGAAAACGCGTTTTAAGCATGCACATGCATCTTTTGGTAGACGCGGATGAAGTTTTCTGCAAAACCACAAGATGTGCATGCAAATGGTGCTTTTTGCAGAACGCGCACGTGGATTTCTACCAAACGACGTGCTAAGCATGCCGATGCTGCTCTTTTTAGCACCCGCGCACGCATTTGTGCGAAAACGCGTTTTAAGCATGCACATGCATCTTTTGGTAGACGCGGATGAAGTTTTCTGCAAAACCACAAGATGTGCATGCAAATGGTGCTTTTGGCATAACGCGCACGTGGATTTCTACCAAACGACGTGCTAAGCATGCCGATGCTGCTCTTTTTAGCACCCGCGCACGCATTTGTGCGAAAACGCGTTTTAAGCATGCACATGCATCTTTTGGTAGACGCGGATGAAGTTTTCTGCAAAACCACAAGATGTGCATGCAAATGGTGCTTTTTACAGAACGCGCACGTGGATTTCTACCAAACGACGTGCTAAGCATGCCGATGCTGCTATTTTTAGCACCCGCGCACGCATTTGTGCGAAAACGCATTTTAAGCATGCACATGCATCTTTTGGTAGACGCGGATGAAGTTTTCTGCAAAACCACAAGATGTGCATGCAAATGGTGCTTTTTGCAGAACGCGCACGTGGATTTCTACCAAACGACGTGCTAAGCATGCCGATGCTGCTCTTTTTAGCACCCGCGCACGCATTTGTGCGAAAACGCGTTTTAAGCATGCACATGCATCTTTTGGTAGACGCGGATGAAGTTTTCTGCAAAACCACAAGATGTGCATGCAAATGGTGCTTTTTGCAGAACGCGCACGTGGATTTCTACCAAACAACGTGCTAAGCATGCCGATGCTGCTCTTTTTAGCACCCGCGCACGCATTTGTGCGAAAACGCGTTTTAAGCATGCACATGCATCTTTTGGTAGACGCGGATGAAGTTTTCTGCAAAACCACAAGATGTGCATGCAAATGGTGCTTTTGGCAGAACGCGCACGTGGATTTCTACCAAACGACGTGCTAAGCATGCCGATGCTGCTCTTTTTAGCACCCGCGCACGCATTTGTGCGAAAACGCGTTTTAAGCATGCACATGCATCTTTTGGTAGACGCGGATGAAGTTTTCTGCAAAACCACAAGATGTGCATGCAAATGGTGCTTTTTACAGAACGCGCACGTGGATTTCTACCAAACGACGTGCTAAGCATGCCGATGCTGCTATTTTTAGCACTCGCGAACGCATTTGTGCGAAAACGCGTTTTAAGCATGCACATGCATCTTTTGGTAGACGCGGATGAAGTTTTCTGCAAAACCACAAGATGTGCATGCAAATGGTGCTTTTTGGAGAACGCGCACGTGGATTTCTACCAAACGACGTGCTAAGCATGCCGATGCTGCTCTTTTTAGCACCCGCGCACGCATTTGTGCGAAAACGCGTTTTAAGCATGCACATGCATCTTTTGGTAGACGCGGATGAAGTTTTCTGCAAAACCACAAGATGTGCATGCAAATGGTGCTTCTTGCAGAACGCGCACGTGGATTTCTACCAAACGACGTGCTAAGCATGCCGATGCTGCTCTTTTTAGCACCCGCGCACGGATTTGTGCGAAAACGAGTTTTAAGCATGCACATGCATCTTTTGGTAGACGCGGATGAAGTTTTCTGCAAAACCACAAGATGTGCATGCAAATGGTGCTTTTGGCAGAAGGCGCACGTAGATTTCTACCAAACGACGTGCTAAGCATGCCGATGCTGCTCTTTTTAGCACCCGCGCACGCATTTGTGCGAAAACGCGTTTTAAGCATGCACATGCATGTTTTGGTAGACGCGGATGAAGTTTTCTGCAAAACCACAAGATGTGCATGCAAATGGTGCTTTTTGCAGAACGCGCACGTGGATTTCTACGAAACGACGTGCTAAGCATGCCGATGCTGCTCTTTTTAGCACCCGCGCACGGATTTGTGCGAAAACGCGTTTTAAGCATGCACATGCATCTTTTGGTAGACGCGGATGAAGTTTTCTGCAAAACCACAAGATGTGCATGCAAATGGTGCTTTTGGCAGAACGCGCACGTGGATTTCTACCAAACGACGTGCTAAGCATGCCGATGCTGCTCTTTTTAGCACCCCCGCATGGATTTGTGCGAAAACGCGTTTTAAGCATGCACATGCATCTTTTGGTAGACGCGGATGAAGTTTTCTGCAAAACCACAAGATGTGCATGCAAATGGTGCTTTTTGCAGAACGCGCACGTGGATTTCTACCAAACGACGTGCTAAGCAAGCCGATGCTGCTCTTTTTAGCACCCGCGCACGCATTTGTGCGAAAACGCGTTTTAAGCATGCACATGCATCTTTTGGTAGACGCGGATGAAGTTTTCTGCAAAACCACAAGATGTGCATGCAAATGGTGCTTTTTGCAGAACGCGCACGTGGATTTCTACCAAACGACGTGCTAAGCAAGCCGATGCTGCTCTTTTTAGCACCCGCGCACGCATTTGTGCGAAAACGCGTTTTAAGCATGCACATGCATCTTTTGGTAGACGCGGATGAAGTTTTCTGCAAAACCACAAGATGTGCATGCAAATGGTGCTTTTTGCAGAACGCGCACGTGGATTTCTACCAAACGACGTGCTAAGCATGCCGATGCTGCTCTTTTTAGCACCCGCGCACGCATTTGTGCGAAAACGCGTTTTAAGCATGCACATGCATCTTTTGGTAGACGCGGATGAAGTTTTCTGCAAAACCACAAGATGTGCATGCAAATGGTGCTTTTTGCAGAACGCGCACGTGGATTTCTGCCAAACGATGTGCTAAGCTTGCCGATGCTGCTCTTTTTAGCACCCGCGCACGGATTTGTGCGAAAACGCGTTTTAAGCATGCACATGCATCTTTTGGTAGACGCGGATGAAGTTTTCTGCAAAACCACAAGATGTGCATGCAAATGGTGCTTTTGGCAGAACGCGCACGTGGATTTCTGCCAAACGACGTGCTAAGCATGCCGATGCTGCTCTTTTTAGCACCCGCGCACGCATTTGTGCGAAAACGCGTTTTAAGCATGCACATGCATCTTTTGGTAGACGCGGATGAAGTTTTCTGCAAAACCACAAGATGTGCATGCAAATGGTGCTTTTTGCAGAACGCGCGCGTGGATTTCTACCAAACGACGTGCTAAGCATGCCGATGCTGCTCTTTTTAGCACCCGCGCACGGATTTGTGCGAAAACGCGTTTTAAGCATGCACATGCATCTTTTGGTAGACGCGGATGAAGTTTTCTGCAAAACCACAAGATGTGCATGCAAATGGTCCTTTTTGCAGAACGCGCACGTGGATTTCTACCAAACGACGTGCTAAGCATGCCGATGCTGCTCTTTTTAGCACCCACGCACGCATTTGTGCGAAAACACGTTTTAAGCATGCACATGCATCTTTTGGTAGACGCGGATGAAGTTTTCTGCAAAACCACAAGATGTGCATGCAAATGGTGCTTTTTGCAGAACGCGCACGTGGATTTCTACCAAACGATGTGCTAAGCTTGCCGATGCTGCTCTTTTTAGCACCCGCGCACGGATTTGTGCGAAAACGCGTTTTAAGCATGCACATGCATCTTTTGGTAGACGCGGATGAAGTTTTCTGCAAAACCACAAGATGTGCATGCAAATGGTGCTTTTGGCAGAACGCGCACGTGGATTTCTACCAAACGACGTGCTAAGCATGCCGATGCTGCTCTTTTTAGCACCCGCGCACGCATTTGTGCGAAAACGCGTTTTAAGCATGCACATGCATCTTTTGGTAGACGCGGATGAAGTTTTCTGCAAAACCACAAGATGTGCATGCAAATGGTGCTTTTTGCAGAACGCGCACGTGGATTTCTACCAAACGACGTGCTAAGCATGCCGATGCTGCTCTTTTTAGCACCCGCGCACGGATTTGTGCGAAAACGCGTTTTAAGCATGCACATGCATCTTTTGGTAGACGCGGATGAAGTTTTCTGCAAAACCACAAGATGTGCATGCAAATGGTGCTTTTGGCAGAACGCGCACGTAGATTTCTACCAAACGACGTGCTAAGCATGCCGATGCTGCTCTTTTTAGCACCCGCGCACGCATTTGTGCGAAAACGCGTTTTAAGCATGCACATGCATCTTTTGGTAGACGCGGATGAAGTTTTCTGCAAAACCACAAGATGTGCATGCAAATGGTGCTTTTGGCAGAACGCGCACGTGGATTTCTACCAAACGACGTGCTAAGCATGCCGATGCTGCTCTTTTTAGCACCCGCGCCCGGATTTGTGCGAAAACGCGTTTTAAGCATGCACATGCATCTTTTGGTAGACGCGGATGAAGTTTTCTGCAAAACCACAAGATGTGCATGCAAATGGTGCTTTTGGCAGAACGCGCACGTGGATTTCTACCAAACGACGTGCTAAGCATGCCGATGCTGCTCTTTTTAGCACCCGCGCACGCATTTGTGCGAAAACGCGTTTTAAGCATGCACATGCATCTTTTGGTAGACGCGGATGAAGTTTTCTGCAAAACCACAAGATGTGCATGCAAATGGTGCTTTTTGCAGAACGCGCACGTGGATTTCTACCAAACGACGTGCTAAGCATGCCGATGCTGCTCTTTTTAGCACCCGCGCACGCATTTGTGCGAAAACGCGTTTTAAGCATGCACATGCATCTTTTGGTAGACGCGGATGAAGTTTTCTGCAAAACCACAAGATGTGCATGCAAATGGTGCTTTTTGCAGAACGCGCACGTGGATTTCTGCCAAACGATGTGCTAAGCTTGCCGATGCTGCTCTTTTTAGCACCCGCGCACGGATTTGTGCGAAAACGCGTTTTAAGCATGCACATGCATCTTTTGGTAGACGCGGATGAAGTTTTCTGCAAAACCACAAGATGTGCATGCAAATGGTGCTTTTGGCAGAACGCGCACGTGGATTTCTACCAAACGACGTGCTAAGCATGCCGATGCTGCTCTTTTTAGCACCCGCGCACGCATTTGTGCGAAAACGCGTTTTAAGCATGCACATGCATCTTTTGGTAGACGCGGATGAAGTTTTCTGCAAAACCACAAGATGTGCATGCAAATGGTGCTTTTTGCAGAACGCGCGCGTGGATTTCTACCAAACGACGTGCTAAGCATGCCGATGCTGCTCTTTTTAGCACCCGCGCACGGATTTGTGCGAAAACGCGTTTTAAGCATGCACATGCATCTTTTGGTAGACGCGGATGAAGTTTTCTGCAAAACCACAAGATGTGCATGCAAATGGTCCTTTTTGCAGAACGCGCACGTGGATTTCTACCAAACGACGTGCTAAGCATGCCGATGCTGCTCTTTTTAGCACCCGCGCACGCATTTGTGCGAAAACACGTTTTAAGCATGCACATGCATCTTTTGGTAGACGCGGATGAAGTTTTCTGCAAAACCACAAGATGTGCATGCAAATGGTGCTTTTTGCAGAACGCGCACGTGGATTTCTACCAAACGATGTGCTAAGCTTGCCGATGCTGCTCTTTTTAGCACCCGCGCACGGATTTGTGCGAAAACGCGTTTTAAGCATGCACATGCATCTTTTGGTAGACGCGGATGAAGTTTTCTGCAAAACCACAAGATGTGCATGCAAATGGTGCTTTTGGCAGAACGCGCACGTGGATTTCTACCAAACGACGTGCTAAGCATGCCGATGCTGCTCTTTTTAGCACCCGCGCACGCATTTGTGCGAAAACGCGTTTTAAGCATGCACATGCATCTTTTGGTAGACGCGGATGAAGTTTTCTGCAAAACCACAAGATGTGCATGCAAATGGTGCTTTTTGCAGAACGCGCACGTGGATTTCTACCAAACGACGTGCTAAGCATGCCGATGCTGCTCTTTTTAGCACCCGCGCACGGATTTGTGCGAAAACGCGTTTTAAGCATGCACATGCATCTTTTGGTAGACGCGGATGAAGTTTTCTGCAAAACCACAAGATGTGCATGCAAATGGTGCTTTTGGCAGAACGCGCACGTAGATTTCTACCAAACGACGTGCTAAGCATGCCGATGCTGCTCTTTTTAGCACCCGCGCACGCATTTGTGCGAAAACGCGTTTTAAGCATGCACATGCATCTTTTGGTAGACGCGGATGAAGTTTTCTGCAAAACCACAAGATGTGCATGCAAATGGTGCTTTTGGCAGAACGCGCACGTGGATTTCTACCAAACGACGTGCTAAGCATGCCGATGCTGCTCTTTTTAGCACCCGCGCACGGATTTGTGCGAAAACGCGTTTTAAGCATGCACATGCATCTTTTGGTAGACGCGGATGAAGTTTTCTGCAAAACCACAAGATGTGCATGCAAATGGTGCTTTTGGCAGAACGCGCACGTGGATTTCTACCAAACGACGTGCTAAGAATGCCGATGCTGCTCTTTTTAGCACCCGCGCACGCATTTGTGCGAAAACGCGTTTTAAGCATGCACATGCATCTTTTGGTAGACGCGGATGAAGTTTTCTGCAAAACCACAAGATGTGCATGCAAATGGTGCTTTTTGCAGAACGCGCACGTGGATTTGTACCAAACGATGTGCTAAGCATGCCGATGCTGCTCTTTTTAGCACCCGCGCACGCATTTGTGCGAAAACGCGTTTTAAGCATGCACATGCATTTTTTGGTAGACGCGGATGAAGTTTTCTGCAAAACCACAATATGTGCATGCAAATGGTGCTTTTTGCAGAACGCGCACGTGGATTTCTACCAAACGACGTGCTAAGCATGCCGATGCCGCTCTTTTTAGCACCCGCGCACGCATTTGTGCGAAAACGCGTTTTAAGCATGCACATGCATCTTTTGGTAGACGCGGATGAAGTTTTCTGCAAAACCACAAGATGTGCATGCAAATGGTGCTTTTTGCAGAATGCGCGCGTGGATTTCTACCAAACGATGTGCTAAGCTTGCCGATGCTGCTCTTTTTAGCACCCGCGCACGGATTTGTGCGAAAACGCGTTTTAAGCATGCACATGCATCTTTTGGTAGACGCGGATGAAGTTTTCTGCAAAACCACAAGATGTGCATGCAAATGGTGCTTTTGGCAGAACGCGCACGTGGATTTCTACCAAACGACGTGCTAAGCATGCCGATGCTGCTCTTTTTAGCACCCGCGCACGCATTTGTGCGAAAACGCGTTTTAAGCATGCACATGCATCTTTTGGTAGACGCGGATGAAGTTTTCTGCAAAACCACAAGATGAGCATGCAAATGGTGCTTTTTGCAGAACGCGCACGTGGATTTCTACCAAACGACGTGCTAAGCATGCCGATGCTGCTCTTTTTAGCACCCGCGCACGGATTTGTGCGAAAACGCGTTTTAAGCATGCACATGCATCTTTTGGTAGACGCGGATGAAGTTTTCTGCAAAACCACAAGATGTGCATGCAAATGGTGCTTTTGGCAGAACGCGCACGTGGATTTCCACCAAACGACGTGCTAAGCATGCCGATGCTGCTCTTTTTAGCACCCGCGCACGCATTTGTGCGAAAACGCGTTTTAAGCATGCACATGCATCTTTTGGTAGACGCGGATGAAGTTTTCTGCAAAACCACAAGATGTGCATGCAAATGGTGCTTTTTGCAGAACGCGCACGTGGATTTCTACCAAACGACGTGCTAAGCATGCCGATGCTGCTCTTTTTAGCACCCGCGCACGCATTTGTGCGAAAACGCGTTTTAAGCATGCACATGCATCTTTTGGTAGACGCGGATGAAGTTTTCTGCAAAACCACAAGATGTGCATGCAAATGGTGCTTTTTGCAGAACGCGCACGTGGATTTCTACCAAACAACGTGCTATGCATGCCGATGCTGCTCTTTTTAGCACCCGCGCACGCATTTGTGCGAAAACGCGTTTTAAGCATGCACATGCATCTTTTGGTAGACGCGGATGAAGTTTTCTGCAAAACCACAAGATGTGCATGCAAATGGTGCTTTTGGCAGAACGCGCACGTGGATTTCTACCAAACGACGTGCTAAGCATGCCGATGCTGCTCTTTCTAGCACCCGCGCACGCATTTGTGCGAAAACGCGTTTTAAGCATGCACATGCATCTTTTGGTAGACGCGGATGAAGTTTTCTGCAAAACCACAAGATGTGCATGCAAATGGTGCTTTTTACAGAACGCGCACGTGGATTTCTACCAAACGACGTGCTAAGCATGCCGATGCTGCTATTTTTAGCACCCGCGCACGCATTTGTGCGAAAACGCGTTTTAAGCATGCACATGCATCTTTTGGTAGACGCGGATGAAGTTTTCTGCAAAACCACAAGATGTGCATGCAAATGGTGCTTTTTGCAGAACGCGCACGTGGATTTCTACCAAACGACGTGCTAAGCATGCCGATGCTGCTCTTTTTAGCACCCGCGCACGCATTTGTGCGAAAACGCGTTTTAAGCATGCACATGCATCTTTTGGTAGACGCGGATGAAGTTTTCTGCAAAACCACAAGATGTGCATGCAAATGGTGCTTTTTGCAGAACGCGCACGTGGATTTCTACCAAACGACGTGCTAAGCATGCCGATGCTGCTCTTTTTAGCACCCGCGCACGGATTTGTGCGAAAACGCGTTTTAAGCATGCACATGCATCTTTTGGTAGACGCGGATGAAGTTTTCTGCAAAACCACAAGATGTGCATGCAAATGGTGCTTTTGGCAGAACGCGCACGTAATTTCTACCAAACGACGTGCTAAGCATGCCGATGCTGCTCTTTTCGCACCCGCGCACGCATTTGTGCGAAAACGCGTTTTAAGCATGCACATGCATCTTTTGGTAGACGCGGATGAAGTTTTCTGCAAAACCACAAGATGTGCATGCAAATGGTGCTTTTTGCAGAACGCGCACGTGGATTTCTACGAAACGACGTGCTAAGCATGCCGATGCTGCTCTTTTTAGCACCCGCGCACGGATTTGTGCGAAAACGCGTTTTAAGCATGCACATGCATCTTTTGGTAGACGCGGATGAAGTTTTCTGCAAAACCACAAGATGTGCATGCAAATGGTGCTTTTGGCAGAACGCGCACGTGGATTTCTACCAAACGACGTGCTAAGCATGCCGATGCTGCTCTTTTTAGCACCCCCGCATGGATTTGTGCGAAAACGCGTTTTAAGCATGCACATGCATCTTTTGGTAGACGCGGATGAAGTTTTCTGCAAAACCACAAGATGTGCATGCAAATGGTGCTTTTTGCAGAACGCGCACGTGGATTTCTACCAAACGACGTGCTAAGCAAGCCGATGCTGCTCTTTTTAGCACCCGCGCACGCATTTGTGCGAAAACGCGTTTTAAGCATGCACATGCATCTTTTGGTAGACGCGGATGAAGTTTTCTGCAAAACCACAAGATGTGCATGCAAATGGTGCTTTTTGCAGAACGCGCACGTGGATTTCTACCAAACGACGTGCTAAGCAAGCCGATGCTGCTCTTTTTAGCACCCGCGCACGCATTTGTGCGAAAACGGGTTTTAAGCATGCACATGCATCTTTTGGTAGACGCGGATGAAGTTTTCTGCAAAACCACAAGATGTGCATGCAAATGGTGCTTTTTGCAGAACGCGCGCGTGGATTTCTACCAAACGACGTGCTAAGCATGCCGATGCTGCTCTTTTTAGCACCCGCGCACGGATTTGTGCGAAAACGCGTTTTAAGCATGCACATGCATCTTTTGGTAGACGCGGATGAAGTTTTCTGCAAAACCACAAGATGTGCATGCAAATGGTGCTTTTGGCAGAACGCGCACGTGGATTTCTACCAAACGACGTGCTAAGCATGCCGATGCTGCTCTTTTTAGCACCCGCGCACGCATTTGTGCGAAAACGCGTTTTAAGCATGCACATGCATCTTTTGGTAGACGCGGATGAAGTTTTCTGCAAAACCACAATATGTGCATGCAAATGGTGCTTTTTGCAGAACGCGCACGTGGATTTCTACCAAACGACGTGCTAAGCATGCCGATGCTGCTCTTTTTAGCACCCGCGCACGCATTTGTGCGAAAACGCGTTTTAAGCATGCACATGCATCTTTTGGTAGACGCGGATGAAGTTTTCTGCAAAACCACAAGATGTGCATGCAAATGGTGCTTTTTGCAGAACGCGCACGTGGATTTCTACCAAACGACGTGCTAAGCATGCCGATGCTGCTCTTTTTAGCACCCGCGCACGCATTTGTGCGAAAACGCGTTTTAAGCATGCACATGCATCTTTTGGTAGACGCGGATGAAGTTTTCTGCAAAACCACAAGATGTGCATGCAAATGGTGCTTTTTGCAGAACGCGCACGTGGATTTCTACCAAACGATGTGCTAAGCTTGCCGATGCTGCTCTTTTTAGCACCCGCGCACGGATTTGTGCGAAAACGCGTTTTAAGCATGCACATGCATCTTTTGGTAGACGCGGATGAAGTTTTCTGCAAAACCACAAGATGTGCATGCAAATGGTGCTTTTGGCAGAACGCACACGTGGATTTCTACCAAACGACGTGCTAAGCATGCCGATGCTGCTCTTTTTAGCACCCGCGCACGCATTTGTGCGAAAACGCGTTTTAAGCATGCACATGCATCTTTTGGTAGACGCGGATGAAGTTTTCTGCAAAACCACAAGATGTGCATGCAAATGGTGCTTTTTGCAGAACGCGCACGTGGATTTCTACCAAACGACGTGCTAAGCATGCCGATGCTGCTCTTTTTAGCACCCGCGCACGGATTTGTGCGAAAACGCGTTTTAAGCATGCACATGCATCTTTTGGTAGACGCGGATGAAGTTTTCTGCAAAACCACAAGATGTGCATGCAAATGGTGCTTTTGGCAGAACGCGCACGTGGATTTCTACCAAACGACGTGCTAAGCATGCTGATGCTGCTCTTTTTAGCACCCGCGCACGCATTTGTGCGAAAACGCGTTTTAAGCATGCACATGCATCTTTTGGTAGACGCGGATGAAGTTTTCTGCAAAACCACAAGATGTGCATGCAAATGGTGCTTTTTGCAGAACGCGCACGTGGATTTCTACCAAACGACGTGCTAAGCATGCCGATGCTGCTCTTTTTAGCACCCGCGCACGGATTTGTGCGAAAACGCGTTTTAAGCATGCACATGCATCTTTTGGTAGACGCGGATGAAGTTTTCTGCAAAACCACAAGATGTGCATGCAAATGGTGCTTTTGGCAGAACGCGCACGTGGATTTCTACCAAACGACGTGCTAAGCATGCCGATGCTGCTCTTTTTAGCACCCGCGCACGGATTTGTGCGAAAAACGCGTTTTAAGCATGCACATGCATCTTTTGGTAGACGCGGATAAAGTTTTCTGCAAAACCACAAGATGTGCATGCAAATGGTGCTTTTGGCAGAACGCGCACGTAGATTTCTACCAAACGACGTGCTAAGCATGCCGATGCTGCTCTTTTAGCACCCGCGCACGCATTTGTGCGAAAACGCGTTTTAAGCATGCACATGCATCTTTTGGTAGACGCGGATGAAGTTTTCTGCAAAACCACAAGATGTGCATGCAAATGGTGCTTTTTGCAGAACGCGCACGTGGATTTCTACCAAACGACGTGCTAAGCATGCCGATGCTGCTCTTTTTAGCACCCGCGCACGGATTTGTGCGAAAACGCGTTTTAAGCATGCACATGCATCTTTTGGTAGACGCGGATGAAGTTTTCTGCAAAACCACAATATGTGCATGCAAATGGTGCTTTTGGCAGAACGCGCACGTAGATTTCTACCAAACGACGTGCTAAGAATGCCGCTGCTGCTCTTTTTAGCACCCGCGCACGCATTTCTGCGAAAACGCGTTTTAAGCATGCACATGCATCTTTTGGTAGACGCGGATGAAGTTTTCTGCAAAACCACAAGATGTGCATGCAAATGGTGCTTTTTGCAGAACGCGCACGTGGATTTCTACCAAACGACGTGCTAAGCATGCCGATGCTGCTATTTTTAGCACCCGCGCACGCATTTGTGCGAAAACGCGTTTTAAGCATGCACATGCATCTTTTGGTAGACGCGGATGACGTTTTCGGCAAAACCACAAGATGTGCATGCAAATGGTGCTTTTTGCAGAACGCGCACGTGGATTTCTACCAAACGACGTGCTAAGCAAGCCGATGCTGCTCTTTTTAGCACCCGCGCACGCGTTTGTGCGAAAACGCGTTTTAAGCATGCACATGCATCTTTTGGTAGACGCGGATGAAGTTTTCTGCAAAACCACAAGATGTGCATGCAAATGGTGCTTTTTGCAGAACGCGCACGTGGATTTCTACCAAACAACGTGCTAAGCATGCCGATGCTGCTCTTTTAGCACCCGCGCACGCATTTGTGCGAAAACGCGTTTTAAGCATGCACATGCATCTTTTGGTAGACGCGGATGAAGTTTTCTGCAAAACCACAAGATGTGCATGCAAATGGTGCTTTTGGCAGAACGCGCACGTGGATTTCTACCAAACGACGTGCTAAGCATGCCGATGCTGCTCTTTTTAGCACCCGCGCACGCATTTGTGCGAAAACGCGTTTTAAGCATGCACATGCATCTTTTGGTAGACGCGGATGAAGTTTTCTGCAAAACCACAAGATGTGCATGCAAATGGTGCTTTTGGCAGAACGCGCACGTGGATTTCTACCAAACGACGTGCTAAGCATGCCGATGCTGCTCTTTTAGCACCCGCGCACGCATTTGTGCGAAAACGCGTTTTAAGCATGCACATGCATCTTTTGGTAGACGCGGATGAAGTTTTCTGCAAAACCACAAGATGTGCATGCAAAATGGTGCTTTTTACAGAACGCGCACGTGGATTTCTACCAAACGACGTGCTAAGCATGCCGATGCTGCTATTTTTAGCACCCGCGCACGCATTTGTGCGAAAACGCCGTTTTAAGCATGCACATGCATCTTTTGGTAGACGCGGATGAAGTTTTCTGCAAAACCACAAGATGTGCATGCAAATGGTGCTTTTTGCAGAACGCGCACGTGGATTTCTACCAAACGACGTGCTAAGCATGCCGATGCTGCTCTTTTTAGCACCCGCGCACGCATTTGTGCGAAAACGCGTTTTAAGCATGCACATGCATCTTTTGGTAGACGCGGATGAAGTTTTCTGCAAAACCACAAGATGTGCATGCAAATGGTGCTTTTTGCAGAACGCGCACGTAGATTTCTACCAAACGACGTGCTAAGCATGCCGATGCTGCTCTTTTTAGCACCCGCGCACGCATTTGTGCGAAAACGCGTTTTAAGCATGCACATGCATCTTTTGGTAGACGCGGATGAAGTTTTCTGCAAAACCACAAGATGTTCATGCAAATGGTGCTTTTTGCAGAACGCGAAGGTGGATTTCTACAAAACGACGTGCTAAGCTTGCCGATGCTGCTCTTTTTAGCACCCGCGCACGGATTTGTGCGAAAACGCGTTTTAAGCATGCACATGCATCTTTTGGTAGACGCGGATGAAGTTTTCTGCAAAACCACAAGATGTGCATGCAAATGGTGCTTTTGGCAGAACGCGCACGTGGATTTCTACCAAACGACGTGCTAAGCATGCCGATGCTGCTCTTTTTAGCAACCGCGCACGCATTTGTGCGAAAACGCGTTTTAAGCATGCACATGCATCTTTTGGTAGACGCGGATGAAGTTTTCTGCAAAACCACAAGATGTGCATGCAAATGGTGCTTTTTGCAGAACGCGCACGTGGATTTCTACCAAACGACGTGCTAAGCATGCCGATGCTGCTCTTTTTAGCACCCGCGCACGGATTTGTGCGAAAACGCGTTTTAAGCATGCACATGCATCTTTTGGTAGACGCGGATGAAGTTTTCTGCAAAACCACAAGATGTGCATGCAAATGGTGCTTTTGGCAGAACGCGCACGTAGATTTCTACCAAACGACGTGCTAAGCATGCCGATGCTGCTCTTTTTAGCACCCGCGCACGCATTTGTGCGAAAACGCGTTTTAAGCATGCACATGCATCTTTTGGTAGACGCGGATGAAGTTTTCTGCAAAACCACAAGATGTGCATGCAAATGGTGCTTTTTGCAGAACGCGCACGTGGATTTCTACCAAACGACGTGCTAAGCATGCCGCTGCTGCTCTTTTTAGCACCCGCGCACGCATTTGTGCGAAAACGCGTTTTAAGCATGCACATGCATCTTTTGGTAGACGCGGATGAAGTTTTCTGCAAAACCACAAGATGTGCATGCAAATGGTGCTTTTTGCAGAACGCGCACGTGGATTTCTACCAAACGACGTGCTAAGCATGCCGATGCTGCTATTTTTAGCACCCGCGCACGCATTTGTGCGAAAACGCGTTTTAAGCATGCACATGCATCTTTTGGTAGACGCGGATGAAGTTTTCTGCAAAACCACAAGATGTGCATGCAAATGGTGCTTTTTTCAGAACGCGCACGTGGATTTCTACCAAACGACGTGCTAAGCATGCCGATGCTGCTCTTTTTAGCACCCGCGCACGCATTTGTGCGAAAACGCGTTTTAAGCATGCACATGCATCTTTTGGTAGACGCGGATGAAGTTTTCTGCAAAACCACAAGATGTGCATGCAAATGGTGCTTTTTGCAGAACGCGCACGTGGATTTCTACCAAACAACGTGCTAAGCATGCCGATGCTGCTCTTTTTAGCACCCGCGCACGCATTTGTGCGAAAACGGGTTTTAAGCATGCACATGCATCTTTTGGTAGACGCGGATGAAGTTTTCTGCAAAACCACAAGATGTGCATGCAAATGGTGCTTTTGGCAGAACGCGCACGTGGATTTCTACCAAACGACGTGCTAAGCATGCCGATGCTGCTCTTTTTAGCACCCGCGCACGCATTTGTGCGAAAACGCGTTTTAAGCATGCACATGCATCTTTTGGTAGACGCGGATGAAGTTTTCTGCAAAACCACAAGATGTGCATGCAAATGGTGCTTTTTGCAGAACGCGCACGTGGATTTCTACCAAACGACGTGCTAAGCATGCCGATGCTGCTCTTTTTAGCACCCGCGCATGCATTTGTGCGGAAACGCGTTTCAAGCATGCACATGCATCTTTTGGTAGACGCGGATGAAGTTTTCTGCAAAACCACAAGATGTGCATGCAAATGGTGCTTTTTGCAGAACGCGCACGTGGATTTCTACCAAACGACGTGCTAAGCATGCCGATGCTGCTCTTTTTAGCACCCGCGCACGCATTTGTGCGAAAACGCGTTTTAAGCATGCACATGCATCTTTTGGTAGACGCGGATGAAGTTTTCTGCAAAACCACAAGATGTGCATGCAAATGGTGCTTTTTGCAGAACGCGCACGTGGATTTCTACCAAACAACGTGCTAAGCATGCCGATGCTGCTCTTTTTAGCACCCGCGCACGGATTTGTGCGAAAACGCGTTTTAAGCATGCACATGCATCTTTTGGTAGACGCGGATGAAGTTTTCTGCAAAACCACAATATGTGCATGCAAATGGTGCTTTTGGCAGAACGCGCACGTAGATTTCTACCAAACGACGTGCTAAGCATGCCGCTGCTGCTCTTTTTAGCACCCGCGCACGCATTTGTGCGAAAACGCGTTTTAAGCATGCACATGCATCTTTTGGTAGACGCGGATGAAGTTTTCTGCAAAACCACAAGATGTGCATGCAAATGGTGCTTTTTGCAGAACGCGCACGTGGATTTCTACCAAACGACGTGCTAAGCATGCCGATGCTGCTATTTTTAGCACCCGCGCACGCATTTGTGCGAAAACGCGTTTTAAGCATGCACATGCATCTTTTGGTAGACGCGGATGAAGTTTTCTGCAAAACCACAAGATGTGCATGCAAATGGTGCTTTTTGCAGAACGCGCACGTGGATTTCTACCAAACGACGTGCTAAGCATGCCGATGCTGCTCTTTTTAGCACCCGCGCACGCATTTGTGCGAAAACGCGTTTTAAGCATGCACATGCATCTTTTGGTAGACGCGGATGAAGTTTTCTGCAAAACCACAAGATGTGCATGCAAATGGTGCTTTTTGCAGAACGCGCACGTGGATTTCTACCAAACAACGTGCTAAGCATGCCGATGCTGCTCTTTTTAGCACCCGCGCACGCATTTGTGCGAAAACGGGTTTTAAGCATGCACATGCATCTTTTGGTAGACGCGGATGAAGTTTTCTGCAAAACCACAAGATGTGCATGCAAATGGTGCTTTTGGCAGAACGCGCACGTGGATTTCTACCAAACGACGTGCTAAGCATGCCGATGCTGCTCTTTTTAGCACCCGCGCACGCATTTGTGCGAAAACGCGTTTTAAGCATGCACATGCATCTTTTGGTAGACGCGGATGAAGTTTTCTGCAAAACCACAAGATGTGCATGCAAATGGTGCTTTTTGCAGAACGCGCACGTGGATTTCTACCAAACGACGTGCTAAGCATGCCGATGCTGCTCTTTTTAGCACCCGCGCATGCATTTGTGCGGAAACGCGTTTCAAGCATGCACATGCATCTTTTGGTAGACGCGGATGAAGTTTTCTGCAAAACCACAAGATGTGCATGCAAATGGTGCTTTTGCCAGAACGCGCACGTGGATTTCTACCAAACGACGTGCTAAGCATGCCGATGCTGCTATTTTTAGCACCCGCGCACGCATTTGTGCGAAAACGCGTTTTAAGCATGCACATGCATCTTTTGGTAGACGCGGATGAAGTTTTCTGCAAAACCACAAGATGTGCATGCAAATGGTGCTTTTTGCAGAACGCGCACGTGGATTTCTACCAAACAACGTGCTAAGCATGCCGATGCTGCTCTTTTTAGCACCCGCGCACGCATTTGTGCGAAAACGCGTTTTAAGCATGCACATGCATCTTTTGGTAGACGCGGATGAAGTTTTCTGCAAAACCACAAGATGTGCATGCAAATGGTGCTTTTGGCAGAACGCGCACGTGGATTTCTACCAAACAACGTGCTAAGCATGCCGATGCTGCTCTTTTTAGCACCCGCGCACGCATTTGTGCGAAAACGGGTTTTAAGCATGCACATGCATCTTTTGGTAGACGCGGATGAAGTTTTCTGCAAAACCACAAGATGTGCATGCAAATGGTGCTTTTGGCAGAACGCGCACGTGGATTTCTACCAAACGACGTGCTAAGCATGCCGATGCTGCTATTTTTAGCACCCGCGCACGCATTTGTGCGAAAACGCGTTTTAAGCATGCACATGCATCTTTTGGTAGACGCGGATGAAGTTTTCTGCAAAACCACAAGATGTGCATGCAAATGGTGCTTTTTGCAGAACGCGCACGTGGATTTCTACCAAACGACGTGCTAAGCATGCCGATGCTGCTCTTTTTAGCACCCGCGCACGCATTTGTGCGAAAACGCGTTTTAAGCATGCACATGCATCTTTTGGTAGACGCGGATGAAGTTTTCTGCAAAACCACAAGATGTGCATGCAAATGGTGCTTTTTGCAGAACGCGCACGTGGATTTCTACCAAACAACGTGCTAAGCATGCCGATGCTGCTCTTTTTAGCACCCGCGCACGCATTTGTGCGAAAACGGGTTTTAAGCATGCACATGCATCTTTTGGTAGACGCGGATGAAGTTTTCTGCAAAACCACAAGATGTGCATGCAAATGGTGCTTTTGGCAGAACGCGCACGTGGATTTCTACCAAACGACGTGCTAAGCATGCCGATGCTGCTCTTTTTAGCACCCGCGCACGCATTTGTGCGAAAACGCGTTTTAAGCATGCACATGCATCTTTTGGTAGACGCGGATGAAGTTTTCTGCAAAACCACAAGATGTGCATGCAAATGGTGCTTTTTGCAGAACGCGCACGTGGATTTCTACCAAACGACGTGCTAAGCATGCCGATGCTGCTCTTTTTAGCACCCGCGCATGCATTTGTGCGGAAACGCGTTTCAAGCATGCACATGCATCTTGGTAGACGCGGATGAAGTTTTCTGCAAAACCACAAGATGTGCATGCAAATGGTGCTTTTTGCAGAACGCGCACGTGGATTTCTACCAAACGACGTGCTAAGCATGCCGATGCTGCTCTTTTTAGCACCCGCGCACGCATTTGTGCGAAAACGCGTTTTAAGCATGCACATGCATCTTTTGGTAGACGCGGATGAAGTTTTCTGCAAAACCACAAGATGTGCATGCAAATGGTGCTTTTTGCAGAACGCGCACGTGGATTTCTACCAAACAACGTGCTAAGCATGCCGATGCTGCTCTTTTTAGCACCCGCGCACGCATTTGTGCGAAAACGCGTTTTAAGCATGCACATGCATCTTTTGGTAGACGCGGATGAAGTTTTCTGCAAAACCACAAGATGTGCATGCAAATGGTGCTTTTGGCAGAACGCGCACGTGGATTTCTACCAAACAACGTTCTAAGCATGCCGATGCTGCTCTTTTTAGCACCCGCGCACGCATTTGTGCGAAAACGGGTTTTAAGCATGCACATGCATCTTTTGGTAGACGCGGATGAAGTTTTCTGCAAAACCACAAGATGTGCATGCAAATGGTGTTTTTGGCAGAACGCGCACGTGGATTTCTACCAAACGACGTGCTAAGCATGCCGATGCTGCTCTTTTTAGCACCCGCGCACGCATTTGTGCGAAAACGCGTTTTAAGCATGCACATGCATCTTTTGGTAGACGCGGATGAAGTTTTCTGCAAAACCACAAGATGTGCACGCAAATGGTGCTTTTGGCAGAACGCGCACGTGGATTTCTACCAAACGACGTGCTAAGCATGCCGATGCTGCTCTTTTTAGCACCCGCGCACGCATTTGTGCGAAAACGCGTTTTAAGCATGCACATGCATCTTTTGGTAGACGCGGATGAAGTTTTCTGCAAAACCACAAGATGTGCATGCAAATGGTGCTTTTTGCAGAACGCGCACGTGGATTTCTACCAAACGACGTGCTAAGCATGCCGATGCTGCTCTTTTTAGCACCCGCGCACGGATTTGTGCGAAAACGCGTTTTAAGCATGCACATGCATCTTTTGGTAGACGCGGATGAAGTTTTCTGCAAAACCACAAGATGTGCATGCAAATGGTGCTTTTGGCAGAACGCGCACGTAGATTTCTACCAAACGACGTGCTAAGCATGCCGATGCTGCTCTTTTTAGCACCCGCGCACGGATTTGTGCGGAAACGCGTTTTAAGCATGCACATGCATCTTTTGGTAGACGCGGATGAAGTTTTCTGCAAAACCACAAGATGTGCATGCAAATGGTGCTTTTGGCAGAACGCGCACGTGGATTTCTACCAAACGACGTGCTAAGCATGCCGATGCTGCTCTTTTTAGCACCCCCGCACGGATTTGTGCGAAAACGCGTTTTAAGCATGCACATGCATCTTTTGGTAGACGCGGATGAAGTTTTCTGCAAAACCACAAGATGTGCATGCAAATGGTGCTTTTGGCAGAACGCGCACGTGGATTTCTACCAAACGACGTGCTAAGCATGCCGATGCTGCTCTTTTTAGCACCCGCGCACGGATTTGTGCGAAAACGCGTTTTAAGCATGCACATGCATCTTTTCGTAGACGCGGATGAAGTTTTCTGCAAAACCACAAGATGTGCATGCAAATGGTGCTTTTGGCAGAACGCGCACGTGGATTTCTGCCAAACGACGTGCTAAGCATGCCGATGCTGCTCTTTTTAGCACCCGCGCACGCATTTGTGCGAAAACGCGTTTTAAGCATGCACATGCATCTTTTGGTAGACGCGGATCAAGTTTTCTGCAAAACCACAAGATGTGCATGCAAATGGTGCTTTTTGCAGAACGCGAAGGTGGATTTCTACAAAACGACGTGCTAAGCTTGCCGATGCTGCTCTTTTTAGCACCCGCGCACGGATTTGTGCGAAAACGCGTTTTAAGCATGCACATGCATCTTTTGGTAGACGCGGATGAAGTTTTCTGCAAAACCACAAGATGTGCATGCAAATGGTGCTTTTGGCAGAACGCGCACGTGGATTTCTACCAAACGACGTGCTAAGCATGCCGATGCTGCTCTTTTTAGCAACCGCGCACGCATTTGTGCGAAAACGCGTTTTAAGCATGCACATGCATCTTTTGGTAGACGCGGATGAAGTTTTCTGCAAAACCACAAGATGTGCATGCAAATGGTGCTTTTTGCAGAACGCGCACGTGGATTTCTACCAAACGACGTGCTAAGCATGCCGATGCTGCTCTTTTTAGCACCCGCGCACGGATTTGTGCGAAAACGCGTTTTAAGCATGCACATGCATCTTTTGGTAGACGCGGATGAAGTTTTCTGCAAAACCACAAGATGTGCATGCAAATGGTGCTTTTGGCAGAACGCGCACGTAGATTTCTACCAAGCGACGTGCTAAGCATGCCGATGCTGCTCTTTTTAGCACCCGCGCACGCATTTGTGCGAAAACGTGTTTTAAGCATGCACATGCATCTATCTTTTGGTAGACGCGGATGAAGTTTTCTGCAAAACCACAAGATGTGCATGCAAATGGTGCTTTTTACAGAACGCGCACGTGGATTTCTACCAAACGACGTGCTAAGCATGCCGATGCTGCTCTTTTTAGCACCCGCGCACGGATTTGTGCGAAAACGCGTTTTAAGCATTCACATGCATCTTTTGGTAGACGCGGATGAAGTTTTCTGCAAAACCACAAGATGTGCCTGCAAATGGTGCTTTTGGCAGAACGCGCACGTCGATTTCTACCAAACGACGTGCTAAGCATGCCGATGCTGCTCTTTTTAGCACCCCCGCACGGATTTGTGCGAAAACGCGTTTTAAGCATGCACATGCATCTTTTGGTAGACGCGGATGAAGTTTTCTGCAAAACCACAAGATGTGCATGCAAATGGTGCTTTTGGCAGAACGCGCACGTGGATTTCTACCAAACGACGTGCTAAGCATGCCGATGCTGCTATTTTTAGCACCCGCGCACGCATTTGTGCGAAAACACGTTTTAAGCATGCACATGCATCTTTTGGTAGACGCGGATGAAGTTTTCTGCAAAACCACAAGATGTGCATGCAAATGGTGCTTTTTGCAGAACGCGCAAGTGGATTTCTACCAAACGACGTGCTAAGCATGCCGATGCTGCTCTTTTTAGCACCCGCGCACGCATTTGTGCGAAAACGCGTTTTAAGCATGCACATGCATCTTTTGGTAGACGCGGATGAAGTTTTCTGCAAAACCACAAGATGTGCATGCAAATGGTGCTTTTTGCAGAACGCGCACGTGGATTTCTACCAAACGACGTGCTAAGCATGCCGATGCTGCTCTTTTTAGCACCCGCGCACGGATTTGTGCGAAAACGCGTTTTAAGCATTCACATGCATCTTTTGGTAGACGCGGATGAAGTTTTCTGCAAAACCACAAGATGTGCATGCAAATGGTGCTTTTGGCAGAACGCGCACGTGGATTTCTACCAAACGACGTGCTAAGCATGCCGATGCTGCTCTTTTTAGCACCCCCGCACGGATTTGTGCGAAAACGCGTTTTAAGCATGCACATGCATCTTTTGGTAGACGCGGATGAAGTTTTCTGCAAAACCACAAGATGTGCATGCAAATGGTGCTTTTTGCAGAACGCGCACGTGGATTTCTACCAAACGACGTGCTAAGCATGCCGATGCTGCTCTTTTTAGCACCCGCGCACGCATTTGTGCGAAAACGCGTTTTAAGCATGCACATGCATCTTTTGGTAGACGCGGATGAAGTTTTCTGCAAAACCACAAGATGTGCATGCAAATGGTGCTTTTTGCAGAACGCGCACGTGGATTTCTACCAAACGACGTGCTAAGCATGCCGATGCTGCTCTTTTTAGCACCCGCGCACGCATTTGTGCGAAAACGCGTTTTAAGCATGCACATGCATCTTTTGGTAGACGCGGATGAAGTTTTCTGCAAAACCACAAGATGTGCATGCAAATGGTGCTTTTGGCAGAACGCGCACGTGGATTTCTACCAAACAACGTGCTAAGCATGCCGATGCTGCTCTTTTTAGCACCCGCGCACGCATTTGTGCGAAAACGGGTTTTAAGCATGCACATGCATCTTTTGGTAGACGCGGATGAAGTTTTCTGCAAAACCACAAGATGTGCATGCAAATGGTGCTTTTGGCAGAACGCGCACGTGGATTTCTACCAAACGACGTGCTAAGCATGCCGATGCTGCTATTTTTAGCACCCGCGCACGCATTTGTGCGAAAACGCGTTTTAAGCATGCACATGCATCTTTTGGTAGACGCGGATGAAGTTTTCTGCAAAACCACAAGATGTGCATGCAAATGGTGCTTTTTGCAGAACGCGCACGTGGATTTCTACCAAACGACGTGCTAAGCATGCCGATGCTGCTCTTTTTAGCACCCGCGCACGCATTTGTGCGAAAACGCGTTTTAAGCATGCACATGCATCTTTTGGTAGACGCGGATGAAGTTTTCTGCAAAACCACAAGATGTGCATGCAAATGGTGCTTTTTGCAGAACGCGCACGTGGATTTCTACCAAACAACGTGCTAAGCATGCCGATGCTGCTCTTTTTAGCACCCGCGCACGCATTTGTGCGAAAACGGGTTTTAAGCATGCACATGCATCTTTTGGTAGACGCGGATGAAGTTTTCTGCAAAACCACAAGATGTGCATGCAAATGGTGCTTTTGGCAGAACGCGCACGTGGATTTCTACCAAACGACGTGCTAAGCATGCCGATGCTGCTCTTTTTAGCACCCGCGCACGCATTTGTGCGAAAACGCGTTTTAAGCATGCACATGCATCTTTTGGTAGACGCGGATGAAGTTTTCTGCAAAACCACAAGATGTGCATGCAAATGGTGCTTTTTGCAGAACGCGCACGTGGATTTCTACCAAACGACGTGCTAAGCATGCCGATGCTGCTCTTTTTAGCACCCGCGCATGCATTTGTGCGGAAACGCGTTTCAAGCATGCACATGCATCTTGGTAGACGCGGATGAAGTTTTCTGCAAAACCACAAGATGTGCATGCAAATGGTGCTTTTTGCAGAACGCGCACGTGGATTTCTACCAAACGACGTGCTAAGCATGCCGATGCTGCTCTTTTTAGCACCCGCGCACGCATTTGTGCGAAAACGCGTTTTAAGCATGCACATGCATCTTTTGGTAGACGCGGATGAAGTTTTCTGCAAAACCACAAGATGTGCATGCAAATGGTGCTTTTTGCAGAACGCGCACGTGGATTTCTACCAAACAACGTGCTAAGCATGCCGATGCTGCTCTTTTTAGCACCCGCGCACGCATTTGTGCGAAAACGCGTTTTAAGCATGCACATGCATCTTTTGGTAGACGCGGATGAAGTTTTCTGCAAAACCACAAGATGTGCATGCAAATGGTGCTTTTGGCAGAACGCGCACGTGGATTTCTACCAAACAACGTTCTAAGCATGCCGATGCTGCTCTTTTTAGCACCCGCGCACGCATTTGTGCGAAAACGGGTTTTAAGCATGCACATGCATCTTTTGGTAGACGCGGATGAAGTTTTCTGCAAAACCACAAGATGTGCATGCAAATGGTGTTTTTGGCAGAACGCGCACGTGGATTTCTACCAAACGACGTGCTAAGCATGCCGATGCTGCTCTTTTTAGCACCCGCGCACGCATTTGTGCGAAAACGCGTTTTAAGCATGCACATGCATCTTTTGGTAGACGCGGATGAAGTTTTCTGCAAAACCACAAGATGTGCACGCAAATGGTGCTTTTGGCAGAACGCGCACGTGGATTTCTACCAAACGACGTGCTAAGCATGCCGATGCTGCTCTTTTTAGCACCCGCGCACGCATTTGTGCGAAAACGCGTTTTAAGCATGCACATGCATCTTTTGGTAGACGCGGATGAAGTTTTCTGCAAAACCACAAGATGTGCATGCAAATGGTGCTTTTTGCAGAACGCGCACGTGGATTTCTACCAAACGACGTGCTAAGCATGCCGATGCTGCTCTTTTTAGCACCCGCGCACGGATTTGTGCGAAAACGCGTTTTAAGCATGCACATGCATCTTTTGGTAGACGCGGATGAAGTTTTCTGCAAAACCACAAGATGTGCATGCAAATGGTGCTTTTGGCAGAACGCGCACGTAGATTTCTACCAAACGACGTGCTAAGCATGCCGATGCTGCTCTTTTTAGCACCCGCGCACGCTTTTGTGCGAAAACGCGTTTTAAGCATGCACATGCATCTTTTGGTAGACGCGGATGAAGTTTTCTGCAAAACCACAAGATGTGCATGCAAATGGTGCTTTTTACAGAACGCGCACGTGGATTTCTACCAAACGACGTGCTAAGCATGCCGATGCTGCTATTTTTAGCACCCGCGCACGCATTTGTGCGAAAACGCGTTTTAAGCATGCACATGCATCTTTTGGTAGACGCGGATGAAGTTTTCTGCAAAACCACAAGATGTGCATGCAAATGGTGCTTTTTGCAGAACGCGCACGTGGATTTCTACCAAACGACGTGCTAAGCATGCCGATGCTGCTCTTTTTAGCACCCGCGCACGCATTTGTGCGAAAACGCGTTTTAAGCATGCACATGCATCTTTTGGTAGACGCGGATGAAGTTTTCTGCAAAACCACAAGATGTGCATGCAAATGGTGCTTTTTGCAGAACGCGCACGTGGATTTCTACCAAACGACGTGCTAAGCATGCCGATGCTGCTCTTTTTAGCACCCGCGCACGCATTTGTGCGAAAACGCGTTTTAAGCATGCACATGCATCTTTTGGTAGACGCGGATCAAGTTTTCTGCAAAACCACAAGATGTGCATGCAAATGGTGCTTTTTGCAGAACGCGAAGGTGGATTTCTACAAAACGACGTGCTAAGCTTGCCGATGCTGCTCTTTTTAGCACCCGCGCACGGATTTGTGCGAAAACGCGTTTTAAGCATGCACATGCATCTTTTGGTAGACGCGGATGAAGTTTTCTGCAAAACCACAAGATGTGCATGCAAATGGTGCTTTTGGCAGAACGCGCACGTGGATTTCTACCAAACGACGTGCTAAGCATGCCGATGCTGCTCTTTTTAGCAACCGCGCACGCATTTGTGCGAAAACGCGTTTTAAGCATGCACATGCATCTTTTGGTAGACGCGGATGAAGTTTTCTGCAAAACCACAAGATGTGCATGCAAATGGTGCTTTTTGCAGAACGCGCACGTGGATTTCTACCAAACGACGTGCTAAGCATGCCGATGCTGCTCTTTTTAGCACCCGCGCACGGATTTGTGCGAAAACGCGTTTTAAGCATGCACATGCATCTTTTGGTAGACGCGGATGAAGTTTTCTGCAAAACCACAAGATGTGCATGCAAATGGTGCTTTTGGCAGAACGCGCACGTAGATTTCTACCAAGCGACGTGCTAAGCATGCCGATGCTGCTCTTTTTAGCACCCGCGCACGCATTTGTGCGAAAACGTGTTTTAAGCATGCACATGCATCTATCTTTTGGTAGACGCGGATGAAGTTTTCTGCAAAACCACAAGATGTGCATGCAAATGGTGCTTTTTACAGAACGCGCACGTGGATTTCTACCAAACGACGTGCTAAGCATGCCGATGCTGCTCTTTTTAGCACCCGCGCACGGATTTGTGCGAAAACGCGTTTTAAGCATTCACATGCATCTTTTGGTAGACGCGGATGAAGTTTTCTGCAAAACCACAAGATGTGCCTGCAAATGGTGCTTTTGGCAGAACGCGCACGTCGATTTCTACCAAACGACGTGCTAAGCATGCCGATGCTGCTCTTTTTAGCACCCCCGCACGGATTTGTGCGAAAACGCGTTTTAAGCATGCACATGCATCTTTTGGTAGACGCGGATGAAGTTTTCTGCAAAACCACAAGATGTGCATGCAAATGGTGCTTTTGGCAGAACGCGCACGTGGATTTCTACCAAACGACGTGCTAAGCATGCCGATGCTGCTATTTTTAGCACCCGCGCACGCATTTGTGCGAAAACACGTTTTAAGCATGCACATGCATCTTTTGGTAGACGCGGATGAAGTTTTCTGCAAAACCACAAGATGTGCATGCAAATGGTGCTTTTTGCAGAACGCGCAAGTGGATTTCTACCAAACGACGTGCTAAGCATGCCGATGCTGCTCTTTTTAGCACCCGCGCACGCATTTGTGCGAAAACGCGTTTTAAGCATGCACATGCATCTTTTGGTAGACGCGGATGAAGTTTTCTGCAAAACCACAAGATGTGCATGCAAATGGTGCTTTTTGCAGAACGCGCACGTGGATTTCTACCAAACGACGTGCTAAGCATGCCGATGCTGCTCTTTTTAGCACCCGCGCACGGATTTGTGCGAAAACGCGTTTTAAGCATTCACATGCATCTTTTGGTAGACGCGGATGAAGTTTTCTGCAAAACCACAAGATGTGCATGCAAATGGTGCTTTTGGCAGAACGCGCACGTGGATTTCTACCAAACGACGTGCTAAGCATGCCGATGCTGCTCTTTTTAGCACCCCCGCACGGATTTGTGCGAAAAACGCGTTTTAAGCATGCACATGCATCTTTTGGTAGACGCGGATGAAGTTTTCTGCAAAACCACAAGATGTGCATGCAAATGGTGCTTTTGCCAGAACGCGCACGTGGATTTCTACCAAACGACGTGCTAAGCATGCCGATGCTGCTATTTTTAGCACCCGCGCACGCATTTGTGCGAAAACGCGTTTTAAGCATGCACATGCATCTTTTGGTAGACGCGGATGAAGTTTTCTGCAAAACCACAAGATGTGCATGCAAATGGTGCTTTTTGGCCAGAACGCGCACGTGGATTTCTACCAAACGACGTGCCAAGCATGCCGATGCTGCTCTTTTTAGCACCCCGCGCACGCATTTGTGCGGAAAACGCGTTTTAAGCATGCACATGCATCATTTGGTAGACGCGGATGAAGTTTTCTGCAAAACCACAAGATGTGCATGCAAATGGTGCTTTTTGCAGAACGCGCACGTGGATTTCTACCAAACGACGTGCTAAGCATGCCGATGCTGCTCTTTTTAGCACCCGCGCACGCATTTGTGCGAAAACGCGTTTTAAGCATGCACGATGCATCTTTTGGTAGACGCGGATGAAGTTTTCTGCAAAACACAAGATGTGCATGCAAATGGTGCTTTTTGCAGAACGCGCACGTGGATTTCTACCAAACGATGTGCTAAGCTTGCCGATGCTGCTCTTTTTAGCACCCGCGCACGGATTTGTGCGAAAACGCGTTTTAAGCAATGCATGCATGTTTTGGTAGACGCGTATGAAGTTTTCTGCAAAACCACAAGATGTGCATGCAAATGGTGCTTTTGGCAGAACGCGCACGTAGATTTCTACCAAACGACGTGCTAAGCATGCCGATGCTGCTCTTTTTAGCACCCCGCGCACGCATTTGTGCGAAAACGCGTTTTAAGCATGCACATGCATCTTTTTGGTAGACGCGGATGAAGTTTTCTGCAAAACCACAAGATGTGCATGCAAATGGTGCTTTTTCAGAACGCGCACGTGGATTTCTACCAAACGACGTGCTAAGCATGCCGATGCTGCTCTTTTTAGCACCCGCGCACGGATTTGTGCGAAAACGCGTTTTAAAGCATGCACATGCATCTTTTGGTAGACGCGGATGAAGTTTTCTGCCAAAACCACAAGATGTGCATGCAAATGGTGCTTTTGGCAGAACGCCGCACGTGGATTTCTACCAAACGACGTGCTAAAGCATGCCGATGCTGCTCTTTTTAGCACCCCGCACGGATTTGTGCGAAAACGCGTTTTAAGCATGCACATGCATCTTTGGTAGACCGCGGATGAAGTTTTCTGCAAAACCACAAGATGTGCATGCAAATGGTGCTTTTGCAGAACGCGCACGTGGATTTCTACCAAACGACGTGCTAAGCACTGCCGATGCTGCTCTTTTTAGCACCCGCGCACGCATTTGTGCGAAAAACGCGTTTTAAGCATGCACATGCATCTTTTGGTAGACGCGGATGAAGTTTTCTGCAAAACCACAAGATGTGCATGCAAATGGTGCTTTTTGCAGAACGCGCACGTGGATTTCTACCAAACGACGTGCTAAGCATTGCCGATGCTGCTCTTTTTAGCACCCGCGCACGCATTTGTGCGAAAACGCGTTTTAAGCATGCACATGCATCTTTTGGTAGACGCGGATGAAGTTTTCTGCAAAACCACAAGATTTGCATGCAAATGGTGCTTTTTGCAGAACGCGCACGTGGATTTCTACCAAACGACGTGCTAAGCATGCCGATGCTGCTCTTTTTAGCACCCGCGCGCGCATTTGTGCGAAAACGCGTTTTAAGCATGCACATGCATCTTTTGGTAGACGCGGATGAAGTTTTCTGCAAAACCACAAGATGTGCATGCAAATGGTGCTTTTTGCAGAACACGCACGTGGATTTCTACCCAAACGACGTGCTAAGCATGCCGATGCTGCTCTTTTTAGCACCCGCGCACGGATTTGTGCGAAAACGCGTTTTAAGCATGCACATGCATCTTTTGGTAGACGCGGATGAAGTTTTCTGCAAAACCACAAGATGTGCATGCAAATGGTGCTTTTGGCAGAACGCGCACGTGGATTTCTACCAAACGACGTGCTAAGCATGCCGATGCTGCTCTCTTTAGCACCCCGCGCACGCATTTGTGCGAAAACGTGTTTTAAGCATGCACATGCATCTTTTGGTAGACGCGGATGAAGTTTTCTGCAAAACCACAAGATGTGCATGCAAATGGTGCTTTTTGCAGAACGCGCGCCGTGGATTTCTACCAAACGACGTGCTAAGCATGCCGATGCTGCTCTTTTTAGCACCCGCCGCACGGATTTGTGCGAAAACGCGTTTTAAGCATTCACATGCATCTTTTGGTAGACGCGGATGAAGTTTTCTGCAAAACCACAAGATGTGCATGCAAATGGTGCTTTTGGCAGAACGCGCACGTAGACTTTCTACCAAACGACGTGCTAAGCATGCCGATGCTGCTCTTTTTAGCACCCGCGCACGCATTTGTGCGAAAACGCGTTTTAAGCATGCACATGCATCTTTTGGTAGACGCGGATGAAGTTTTCTGCAAAACCACAAGATGTGCATGCAAATGGTGCTTTTTCAGAACGCGCACGTGGATTTCTACCAAACGACGTGCTAAGCATGCCGATGCTGCTCTTTTTAGCACCCGCGCACGGATTTGTGCGGAAACGCGTTTTAAGCATGCACATGCATCTTTTGGTAGACGCGGATGAAGTTTTCTGCAAAACCACAAGATGTGCATGCAAAATGGTGCTTTTGGCAGAACGCGCCACGTGGATTTCTACCAAACGACGTGCTAAGCATGCCGATGCTCTTTTTAGCACCCCGCGCCACGGATTTGTGCGAAAACGCGTTTTAAGCATGCACATGCATCTTTTGGTAGACGCGGATGAAGTTTTCTGCAAAACCACAAGATGTGCATGCAAATGGTGGCTTTTGGCAGAACGCGCACGTGGATTTCTACCAAACGACGTGCTAAGCATGCCGATGCTGCTCTTTTTAGCACCCGCGCACGGATTTGTGCGAAAAACGCGTTTTAAGCATGCACATGCATCTTTTCGTAGACGCGGATGAAGTTTTCTGCAAAACCACAAGATGTGCATGCAAATGGTGCTTTTGGCAGAACGCGCACGTGGATTTCTAGCCAAACGACGAGTGCTAAGCATGCCGATGCTGCTCTTTTTAGCACCCGCGCACGGATTTGTGCGAAAACGCGTTTTAAGCATGCACATGCATCTTTTGGTAGACGCGGATGAAGTTTTCTGCAAAACCACAAGATGTGCATGCAAATGGTGCTTTTGCCAGAACGCGCACGTGGATTTCTACCAAACGACGTGCTAAGCATGCCGATGCTGCTATTTTTAGCACCCGCGCACGCATTTGTGCGAAACGCGTTTTTAAGCATGCACATGCATCTTTATTGGTAGACGCGGATGAAGTTTTCTGCAAAACCACAAGATGTGCATGCAAATGGTGCTTTTTTGCAGAACGCGCCACGTGGATTTCTACCAAACGACGTGCCAAGCATGCCGATGCTGCTCTTTTTAGCACCCGCGCACGCATTTGTGCGAAAACGCGTTTTAAGCATGCACATGCATCATTTGGTAGACGCGGATGAAGTTTTCTGCAAAACCCACAAGATGTGCATGCAAATGGTGCTTTTTGCAGAACGCGCACGTGGATTTCTACCAAACGATGTGCTAAGCTTGCCGATGCTGTTCTTTTTAGCACCCGCGCACGGATTTGTGCGAAAACGCGTTTTAAGCATGCACATGCATCTTTTGGTAGACGCGTATGAAGTTTTCTGCAAAACCACAAGATGTGCATGCAAATGGGCGCTTTTGGCAGAACGCGCACGTAGATTTCTACCAAACGACGTGCTAAGCATGCCGATGCTGCTCTTTTTAGCACCCGCGCACGCATTTGTGCGAAAACGCGTTTTAAGCATGCACATGCATCTTTTGGTAGACGCGGATGAAGTTTTCTGCAAAACCACAAGATGTGCATGCAAATGGTGCTTTTTCAGAACGCGCACGTGGATTTCTACCCCGCGCACGGATTTGTGCGAAAACGCGTTTTAAGCATGCACATGCATCTTTTGGTAGACGCGGATGAAGTTTTCTGCAAAACCACAAGATGTGCATGCAAATGGTGCTTTTGGCAGAACCGCGCACGTGGATTTCTACCAAACGACGTGCTAAGCATGCCGATGCTGCTCTTTTTAGAACCCCCGCACGGATTTGTGCGAAAAACGCGTTTTAAGCATGCACATGCATCTTTTGGTAGACGCGGATGAAGTTTTCTGCAAAACCACAAGATGTGCATGCAAATGGTGCTTTTTGGCAGAACGCGCACGTGGATTTCTACCAAACGACGTGCTAAGCATGCCGATGCTGCTCTTTTTAGCACCCGCGCACGCATTTGTGCGAAAACGCGTTTTAAGCATGCACATGCATCTTTTTGGTAGACGCGGATGAAGTTTTTCTGCAAAACCACAAGATGTGCATGCAAATGGTGCTTTTTGCAGAACGCGCACGTGGATTTCTACCAAACGACGTGCTAAGCATGCCGATGCTGCTCTTTTAGGCACCCGCGCACGCATTTGTGCGAAAACGCGTTTTAAGCATGCACATGCATCTTTTGGTAGACGCGGATGAAGTTTTCTGCAAAACCACAAGATGTGCATGCAAATGGTGCTTTTGGCAGAACGCGCACGTGGATTTCTACCAAACGACGTGCTAAAGCATGCCGATGCTGCTCTCTTTAGCACCCGCGCACGCATTTGTGCGAAAACCGTGTTTTAAGCATGCACATGCATCTTTTGGTAGACGCGGATGAAGTTTTCTGCAAAACCACAAGATGTGCATGCAAATGGTGCTTTTTGCAGAACGCGCGCGTGGATTTCTACCAAACGACGTGCTAAGCATGCCGATGCTGCTCTTTTTAGCACCCGCGCACGGATTTGTGCGAAAACGCGTTTTAAGCATTCACATGCATCTTTTGGTAGACGCGGATGAAGTTTTCTGCAAAACCACAAGATGTGCATGCAAATGGTGCTTTTTGGCAGAACGCGCACGTAGGATTTCTACCAAACGACGTGCTAAGCATGCCGATGCTGCTCTTTTTAGCACCCGCGCACGCATTTGTGCGAAAACGCGTTTTAAGCATGCACATGCATCTTTTGGTAGACGCGGATGAAGTTTTCTGCAAAACCACAAGATGTGCATGCAAATGGTGCTTTTTCAGAACGCGCACGTGGATTTCTACCAAACGACGTGCTAAGCATGCCGATGCTGCTCTTTTTAGCACCCGCGCACGGATTTGTGCGAAAACGCGTTTTAAGCATGCACATGCATCTTTTGGTAGACGCGGATGAAGTTTTCTGCAAAACCACAAGATGTGCATGCAAATGGTGCTTTTGGCAGAACGCGCACGTGGATTTCTACCAAACGACGTGCTAAGCATGCCGATGCTGCTCTTTTTAGCACCCCCGCACGGATTTGTGCGAAAACGCGTTTTAAGCATGCACATGCATCTTTTGGTAGACGCGGATGAAGTTTTCTGCAAAACCACAAGATGTGCATGCAAATGGTGCTTTTGGCAGAACGCGCACGTGGATTTCTACCAAACGACGTGCTAAGCATGCCGATGCTGCTCTTTTTAGCACCCGCGCACGCATTTGTGCGAAAACGCGTTTTAAGCATGCACATGCATCTTTTGGTAGACGCGGATGAAGTTTTCTGCAAAACCACAAGATGTGCATGCAAATGGTGCTTTTTCAGAACGCGCACGTGGATTTCTACCCGCGCACGGATTTGTGCGAAAACGCGTTTTAAGCATGCACATGCATCTTTTGGTAGACGCGGATGAAGTTTTCTGCAAAACCACAAGATGTGCATGCAAATGGTGCTTTTGGCAGAACGCGCACGTGGATTTCTACCAAACGACGTGCTAAGCATGCCGATGCTGCTCTTTTTAGAACCCCCGCACGGATTTGTGCGAAAACGCGTTTTAAGCATGCACATGCATCTTTTGGTAGACGCGGATGAAGTTTTCTGCAAAACCACAAGATGTGCATGCAAATGGTGCTTTTGGCAGAACGCGCACGTGGATTTCTACCAAACGACGTGCTAAGCATGCCGATGCTGCTCTTTTTAGCACCCGCGCACGCATTTGTGCGAAAACGCGTTTTAAGCATGCACATGCATCTTTTGGTAGACGCGGATGAAGTTTTCTGCAAAACCACAAGATGTGCATGCAAATGGTGCTTTTTGCAGAACGCGCACGTGGATTTCTACCAAACGACGTGCTAAGCATGCCGATGCTGCTCTTTTTAGCACCCGCGCACGCATTTGTGCGAAAACGCGTTTTAAGCATGCACATGCATCTTTTGGTAGACGCGGATGAAGTTTTCTGCAAAACCACAAGATTTGCATGCAAATGGTGCTTTTTGCAGAACGCGCAAGTGGATTTCTACCAAACGACGTGCTAAGCATGCCGATGCTGCTCTTTTTAGCACCCGCGCGCGCATTTGTGCGAAAACGCGTTTTAAGCATGCACATGCATCTTTTGGTAGACGCGGATGAAGTTTTCTGCAAAACCACAAGATGTGCATGCAAATGGTGCTTTTGGCAGAACGCGCACGTGGATTTCTACCAAACGACGTGCTAAGCATGCCGATGCTGCTCTCTTTAGCACCCGCGCACGCATTTGTGCGAAAACGTGTTTTAAGCATGCACATGCATCTTTTGGTAGACGCGGATGAAGTTTTCTGCAAAACCACAAGATGTGCATGCAAATGGTGCTTTTTGCAGAACGCGCGCGTGGATTTCTACCAAACGACGTGCTAAGCATGCCGATGCTGCTCTTTTTAGCACCCGCGCACGGATTTGTGCGAAAACGCGTTTTAAGCATTCACATGCATCTTTTGGTAGACGCGGATGAAGTTTTCTGCAAAACCACAAGATGTGCATGCAAATGGTGCTTTTGGCAGAACGCGCACGTAGATTTCTACCAAACGACGTGCTAAGCATGCCGATGCTGCTCTTTTTAGCACCCGCGCACGCATTTGTGCGATAACGCGTTTTAAGCATGCACATGCATCTTTTGGTAGACGCGGATGAAGTTTTCTGCAAAACCACAAGATGTGCATGCAAATGGTGCTTTTTCAGAACGCGCACGTGGATTTCTACCAAACGACGTGCTAAGCATGCCGATGCTGCTCTTTTTAGCACCCGCGCACGGATTTGTGCGAAAACGCGTTTTAAGCATGCACATGCATCTTTTGGTAGACGCGGATGAAGTTTTCTGCAAAACCACAAGATGTGCATGCAAATGGTGCTTTTGGCAGAACGCGCACGTGGATTTCTACCAAACGACGTGCTAAGCATGCCGATGCTGCTCTTTTTAGCACCCCCGCACGGATTTGTGCGAAAACGCGTTTTAAGCATGCACATGCATCTTTTGGTAGACGCGGATGAAGTTTTCTGCAAAACCACAAGATGTGCATGCAAATGGTGCTTTTGGCAGAACGCGCACGTGGATTTCTACCAAACGACGTGCTAAGCATGCCGATGCTGCTCTTTTTAGCACCCGCGCACGCATTTGTGCGAAAACGCGTTTTAAGCATGCACATGCATCTTTTGGTAGACGCGGATGAAGTTTTCTGCAAAACCACAAGATGTGCATGCAAATGGTGCTTTTGGCAGAACGCGCACGTGGATTTCTACCAAACGACGTGCTAAGCATGCCGATGCTGCTCTTTTTAGAACCCCCGCACGGATTTGTGCGAAAACGCGTTTTAAGCATGCACATGCATCTTTTGGTAGACGCGGATGAAGTTTTCTGCAAAACCACAAGATGTGCATGCAAATGGTGCTTTTGGCAGAACGCGCACGTGGATTTCTACCAAACGACGTGCTAAGCATGCCGATGCTGCTCTTTTTAGCACCCGCGCACGCATTTGTGCGAAAACGCGTTTTAAGCATGCACATGCATCTTTTGGTAGACGCGGATGAAGTTTTCTGCAAAACCACAAGATGTGCATGCAAATGGTGCTTTTTGCAGAACGCGCACGTGGATTTCTACCAAACGACGTGCTAAGCATGCCGATGCTGCTCTTTTTAGCACCCGCGCACGCATTTGTGCGAAAACGCGTTTTAAGCATGCACATGCATCTTTTGGTAGACGCGGATGAAGTTTTCTGCAAAACCACAAGATTTGCATGCAAATGGTGCTTTTTGCAGAACGCGCAAGTGGATTTCTACCAAACGACGTGCTAAGCATGCCGATGCTGCTCTTTTTAGCACCCGCGCGCGCATTTGTGCGAAAACGCGTTTTAAGCATGCACATGCATCTTTTGGTAGACGCGGATGAAGTTTTCTGCAAAACCACAAGATGTGCATGCAAATGGTGCTTTTGGCAGAACGCGCACGTGGATTTCTACCAAACGACGTGCTAAGCATGCCGATGCTGCTCTCTTTAGCACCCGCGCACGCATTTGTGCGAAAACGTGTTTTAAGCATGCACATGCATCTTTTGGTAGACGCGGATGAAGTTTTCTGCAAAACCACAAGATGTGCATGCAA
Organism: Dermacentor andersoni; assembly: GCF_023375885.2. Taxonomy (NCBI): domain Eukaryota; kingdom Metazoa; phylum Arthropoda; class Arachnida; order Ixodida; family Ixodidae; genus Dermacentor; species Dermacentor andersoni. The sequence goes on from NW_027314827.1 coordinate 219,133, forward strand.
ATGGTGCTTTTTGCAGAACGCGCGCGTGGATTTCTACCAAACGACGTGCTAAGCATGCCGATGCTGCTCTTTTTAGCACCCGCGCACGGATTTGTGCGAAAACGCGTTTTAAGCATTCACATGCATCTTTTGGTAGACGCGGATGAAGTTTTCTGCAAAACCACAAGATGTGCATGCAAATGGTGCTTTTGGCAGAACGCGCACGTAGATTTCTACCAAACGACGTGCTAAGCATGCCGATGCTGCTCTTTTTAGCACCCGCGCACGCATTTGTGCGATAACGCGTTTTAAGCATGCACATGCATCTTTTGGTAGACGCGGATGAAGTTTTCTGCAAAACCACAAGATGTGCATGCAAATGGTGCTTTTTCAGAACGCGCACGTGGATTTCTACCAAACGACGTGCTAAGCATGCCGATGCTGCTCTTTTTAGCACCCGCGCACGGATTTGTGCGAAAACGCGTTTTAAGCATGCACATGCATCTTTTGGTAGACGCGGATGAAGTTTTCTGCAAAACCACAAGATGTGCATGCAAATGGTGCTTTTGGCAGAACGCGCACGTGGATTTCTACCAAACGACGTGCTAAGCATGCCGATGCTGCTCTTTTTAGCACCCCCGCACGGATTTGTGCGAAAACGCGTTTTAAGCATGCACATGCATCTTTTGGTAGACGCGGATGAAGTTTTCTGCAAAACCACAAGATGTGCATGCAAATGGTGCTTTTGGCAGAACGCGCACGTGGATTTCTACCAAACGACGTGCTAAGCATGCCGATGCTGCTCTTTTTAGCACCCGCGCACGCATTTGTGCGAAAACGCGTTTTAAGCATGCACATGCATCTTTTGGTAGACGCGGATGAAGTTTTCTGCAAAACCACAAGATGTGCATGCAAATGGTGCTTTTGGCAGAACGCGCACGTGGATTTCTACCAAACGACGTGCTAAGCATGCCGATGCTGCTCTTTTTAGCACCCCCGCACGGATTTGTGCGAAAACGCGTTTTAAGCATGCACATGCATCTTTTGGTAGACGCGGATGAAGTTTTCTGCAAAACCACAAGATGTGCATGCAAATGGTGCTTTTGGCAGAACGCGCACGTGGATTTCTACCAAACGACGTGCTAAGCATGCCGATGCTGCTCTTTTTAGCACCCGCGCACGCATTTGTGCGAAAACGCGTTTTAAGCATGCACATGCATCTTTTGGTAGACGCGGATGAAGTTTTCTGCAAAACCACAAGATGTGCATGCAAATGGTGCTTTTTCAGAACGCGCACGTGGATTTCTACCCGCGCACGGATTTGTGCGAAAACGCGTTTTAAGCATGCACATGCATCTTTTGGTAGACGCGGATGAAGTTTTCTGCAAAACCACAAGATGTGCATGCAAATGGTGCTTTTGGCAGAACGCGCACGTGGATTTCTACCAAACGACGTGCTAAGCATGCCGATGCTGCTCTTTTTAGAACCCCCGCACGGATTTGTGCGAAAACGCGTTTTAAGCATGCACATGCATCTTTTGGTAGACGCGGATGAAGTTTTCTGCAAAACCACAAGATGTGCATGCAAATGGTGCTTTTGGCAGAACGCGCACGTGGATTTCTACCAAACGACGTGCTAAGCATGCCGATGCTGCTCTTTTTAGCACCCGCGCACGCATTTGTGCGAAAACGCGTTTTAAGCATGCACATGCATCTTTTGGTAGACGCGGATGAAGTTTTCTGCAAAACCACAAGATGTGCATGCAAATGGTGCTTTTTGCAGAACGCGCACGTGGATTTCTACCAAACGACGTGCTAAGCATGCCGATGCTGCTCTTTTTAGCACCCGCGCACGCATTTGTGCGAAAACGCGTTTTAAGCATGCACATGCATCTTTTGGTAGACGCGGATGAAGTTTTCTGCAAAACCACAAGATTTGCATGCAAATGGTGCTTTTTGCAGAACGCGCAAGTGGATTTCTACCAAACGACGTGCTAAGCATGCCGATGCTGCTCTTTTTAGCACCCGCGCGCGCATTTGTGCGAAAACGCGTTTTAAGCATGCACATGCATCTTTTGGTAGACGCGGATGAAGTTTTCTGCAAAACCACAAGATGTGCATGCAAATGGTGCTTTTGGCAGAACGCGCACGTGGATTTCTACCAAACGACGTGCTAAGCATGCCGATGCTGCTCTCTTTAGCACCCGCGCACGCATTTGTGCGAAAACGTGTTTTAAGCATGCACATGCATCTTTTGGTAGACGCGGATGAAGTTTTCTGCAAAACCACAAGATGTGCATGCAAATGGTGCTTTTTGCAGAACGCGCGCGTGGATTTCTACCAAACGACGTGCTAAGCATGCCGATGCTGCTCTTTTTAGCACCCGCGCACGGATTTGTGCGAAAACGCGTTTTAAGCATTCACATGCATCTTTTGGTAGACGCGGATGAAGTTTTCTGCAAAACCACAAGATGTGCATGCAAATGGTGCTTTTGGCAGAACGCGCACGTAGATTTCTACCAAACGACGTGCTAAGCATGCCGATGCTGCTCTTTTTAGCACCCGCGCACGCATTTGTGCGATAACGCGTTTTAAGCATGCACATGCATCTTTTGGTAGACGCGGATGAAGTTTTCTGCAAAACCACAAGATGTGCATGCAAATGGTGCTTTTTCAGAACGCGCACGTGGATTTCTACCAAACGACGTGCTAAGCATGCCGATGCTGCTCTTTTTAGCACCCGCGCACGGATTTGTGCGAAAACGCGTTTTAAGCATGCACATGCATCTTTTGGTAGACGCGGATGAAGTTTTCTGCAAAACCACAAGATGTGCATGCAAATGGTGCTTTTGGCAGAACGCGCACGTGGATTTCTACCAAACGACGTGCTAAGCATGCCGATGCTGCTCTTTTTAGCACCCCCGCACGGATTTGTGCGAAAACGCGTTTTAAGCATGCACATGCATCTTTTGGTAGACGCGGATGAAGTTTTCTGCAAAACCACAAGATGTGCATGCAAATGGTGCTTTTGGCAGAACGCGCACGTGGATTTCTACCAAACGACGTGCTAAGCATGCCGATGCTGCTCTTTTTAGCACCCGCGCACGCATTTGTGCGAAAACGCGTTTTAAGCATGCACATGCATCTTTTGGTAGACGCGGATGAAGTTTTCTGCAAAACCACAAGATGTGCATGCAAATGGTGCTTTTTGCAGAACGCGCACGTGGATTTCTACCAAACGACGTGCTAAGCATGCCGATGCTGCTCTTTTTAGCACCCGCGCACGCATTTGTGCGAAAACGCGTTTTAAGCATGCACATGCATCTTTTGGTAGACGCGGATGAAGTTTTCTGCAAAACCACAAGATTTGCATGCAAATGGTGCTTTTTGCAGAACGCGCACGTGGATTTCTACCAAACGACGTGCTAAGCATGCCGATGCTGCTCTTTTTAGCACCCGCGCGCGCATTTGTGCGAAAACGCGTTTTAAGCATGCACATGCATCTTTTGGTAGACGCGGATGAAGTTTTCTGCAAAACCACAAGATGTGCATGCAAATGGTGCTTTTTGCAGAACACGCACGTGGTTTTCTACCAAACGACGTGCTAAGCATGCCGATGCTGCTCTTTTTAGCACCCGCGCACGGATTTGTGCGAAAACGCGTTTTAAGCATGCACATGCATCTTTTGGTAGACGCGGATGATGTTTTCTGCAAAACCACAAGATGTGCATGCAAATGGTGCTTTTGGCAGAACGCGCACGTGGATTTCTACCAAACGACGTGCTAAGCATGCCGATGCTGCTCTTTTTAGCACCCGCGCACGGATTTGTGCGAAAACACGTTTTAAGCATTCACATGCATCTTTTGGTAGACGCGGATGAAGTTTTCTGCAAAACCACAAGATGTGCATGCAAATGGTGCTTTTGGCAGAACGCGCACGTGGATTTCTACCAAACGACGTGCTAAGCATGCCGATGCTGCTCTTTTTAGCACCCCCGCACGGATTTGTGCGAAAACGCGTTTTAAGCATGCACATGCATCTTTTGGTAGACGCGTATGAAGTTTTCTGCAAAACCACAAGATGTGCATGCAAATGGTGCTTTTGGCAGAACGCGCACGTAAATTTCTACCAAACGACGTGCTAAGCATGCCGATGCTGCTCTTTTTAGCACCCGCGCACGCATTTGTGCGAAAACGCGTTTTAAGCATGCACATGCATCTTTTGGTAGACGCGGATGAAGTTTTCTGCAAAACCACAAGATGTGCATGCAAATGGTGCTTTTTCAGAACGCGCACGTGGATTTCTACCAAACGACGTGCTAAGCATGCCGATGCTGCTCTTTTTAGCACCCGCGCACGGATTTGTGCGAAAACGCGTTTTAAGCATGCACATGCATCTTTTGGTAGACGCGGATGAAGTTTTCTGCAAAACCACAAGATGTGCATGCAAATGGTGCTTTTGGCAGAACGCGCACGTGGATTTCTACCAAACGACGTGCTAAGCATGCCGATGCTGCTCTTTTTAGCACCCCCGCACGGATTTGTGCGAAAACGCGTTTTAAGCATGCACATGCATCTTTTGGTAGACGCGGATGAAGTTTTCTGCAAAACCACAAGATGTGCATGCAAATGGTGCTTTTGGCAGAACGCGCACGTAGATTTCTACCAAACGACGTGCTAAGCATGCCGATGCTGCTCTTTTTAGCACCCGCGCACGCATTTGTGCGAAAACGCGTTTTAAGCATGCACATGCATCTTTTGGTAGACGCGGATGAAGTTTTCTGCAAAACCACAAGATGTGCATGCAAATGGTGCTTTTTCAGAACGCGCACGTGGATTTCTACCAAACGACGTGCTAAGCATGCCGATGCTGCTCTTTTTAGCACCCGCGCACGGATTTGTGCGAAAACGCGTTTTAAGCATGCACATGCATCTTTTGGTAGACGCGGATGAAGTTTTCTGCAAAACCACAAGATGTGCATGCAAATGGTGCTTTTGGCAGAACGCGCACGTGGATTTCTACCAAACGACGTGCTAAGCATGCCGATGCTGCTCTTTTTAGCACCCGCGCACGCATTTGTGCGAAAACGCGTTTTAAGCATGCACATGCATCTTTTGGTAGACGCGGATGAAGTTTTCTGCAAAACCACAAGATGTGCATGCAAATGGTGCTTTTTGCAGAACGCGCACGTGGATTTCTACCAAACGACGTGCTAAGCATGCCGATGCTGCTCTTTTTAGCACCCGCGCACGCATTTGTGCGAAAACGCGTTTTAAGCATGCACATGCATCTTTTGGTAGACGCGGATGAAGTTTTCTGCAAAACCACAAGATTTGCATGCAAATGGTGCTTTTTGCAGAACGCGCACGTGGATTTCTACCAAACGACGTGCTAAGCATGCCGATGCTGCTCTTTTTAGCACCCGCGCGCGCATTTGTGCGAAAACGCGTTTTAAGCATGCACATGCATCTTTTGGTAGACGCGGATGAAGTTTTCTGCAAAACCACAAGATGTGCATGCAAATGGTGCTTTTTGCAGAACACGCACGTGGATTTCTACCAAACGACGTGCTAAGCATGCCGATGCTGCTCTTTTTAGCACCCGCGCACGGATTTGTGCGAAAACGCGTTTTAAGCATGCACATGCATCTTTTGGTAGACGCGGATGAAGTTTTCTGCAAAACCACAAGATGTGCATGCAAATGGTGCTTTTGGCAGAACGCGCACGTGGATTTCTACCAAACGACGTGCTAAGCATGCCGATGCTGCTCTCTTTAGCACCCGCGCACGCATTTGTGCGAAAACGCGTTTTAAGCATGCACATGCATCTTTTGGTAGACGCGGATGAAGTTTTCTGCAAAACCACAAGATGTGCATGCAAATGGTGCTTTTTGCAGAACGCGCGCGTGGATTTCTACCAAACGACGTGCTAAGCATGCCGATGCTGCTCTTTTTAGCACCCGCGCACGGATTTGTGCGAAAACGCGTTTTAAGCATTCACATGCATCTTTTGGTAGACGCGGATGAAGTTTTCTGCAAAACCACAAGATGTGCATGCAAATGGTGCTTTTGGCAGAACGCGCACGTGGATTTCTACCAAACGACGTGCTAAGCATGCCGATGCTGCTCTTTTTAGCACCCCCGCACGGATTTGTGCGAAAACGCGTTTTAAGCATGCACATGCATCTTTTGGTAGACGCGGATGAAGTTTTCTGCAAAACCACAAGATGTGCATGCAAATGGTGCTTTTGCCAGAACGCGCACGTGGATTTCTACCAAACGACGTGCTAAGCATGCCGATGCTGCTATTTTTAGCACCCGCGCACGCATTTGTGCGAAAACGCGTTTTAAGGATGCACATGCATCTTTTGGTAGACGCGGATGAAGTTTTCTGCAAAGCCACAAGATGTGCATGCAAATGGTGCTTTTTGCAGAACGCGCACGTGGATTTCTACCAAACGACGTGCTAAGCATGCCGATGCTGCTCTTTTTAGCACCCGCGCACGCATTTGTGCGAAAACGCGTTTTAAGCATGCACATGCATCTTTTGGTAGACGCGGATGAAGTTTTCTGCAAAGCACAAGATGTGCATGCAAATGGTGCTTTTTGCAGAACGCGCACGTGGATTTCTACCAAACGACGTGCTAAGCATGCCGATGCTGCTCTTTTTAGCACCCGCGCACGCATTTGTGCGAAAACGCGTTTTAAGCATGCACATGCATCTTTTGGTAGACGCGGATGAAGTTTTCTGCAAAACCACAAGATGTGCATGCAAATGGTGCTTTTTGCAGAACGCGCACGTGGATTTCTACCAAACGACGTGCTAAGCATGCCGATGCTGCTCTTTTTAGCACCCGCGCACGCATTTGTGCGAAAACGCGTTTTAAGCATGCACATGCATCTTTTGGTAGACGCGGATGAAGTTTTCTGCAAAACCACAAGATGTGCATGCAAATGGTGCTTTTTCAGAACGCGCACGTGGATTTCTACCAAACGACGTGCTAAGCATGCCGATGCTGCTCTTTTTAGCACCCGCGCGCGGATTTGTGCGAAAACGCGTTTTAAGCATGCACATGCATCTTTTGGTAGACGCGGATGAAGTTTTCTGCAAAACCACAAGATGTGCATGCAAATGGTGCTTTTGGCAGAACGCGCACGTGGATTTCTACCAAACGACGTGCTAAGCATGCCGATGCTGCTCTTTTTAGCACCCCCGCACGGATTTGTGCGAAAACGCGTTTTAAGCATGCACATGCATCTTTTGGTAGACGCGGATGAAGTTTTCTGCAAAACCACAAGATGTGCATGCAAATGGTGCTTTTGGCAGAACGCGCACGTGGATTTCTACCAAACGACGTGCTAAGCATGCCGATGCTGCTCTTTTTAGCACCCGCGCACGCATTTGTGCGAAAACGCGTTTTAAGCATGCACATGCATCTTTTGGTAGACGCGGATGAAGTTTTCTGCAAAACCACAAGATGTGCATGCAAATGGTGCTTTTTGCAGAACGCGCACGTGGATTTCTACCAAACGACGTGCTAAGCATGCCGATGCTGCTCTTTTTAGCACCCGCGCACGCATTTGTGCGAAAACGCGTTTTAAGCATGCACATGCATCTTTTGGTAGACGCGGATGAAGTTTTCTGCAAAACCACAAGATGTGCATGCAAATGGTGCTTTTTGCAGAACGCGCACGTGGATTTCTACCAAACGATGTGCTAAGCTTGCCGATGCTGCTCTTTTTAGCACCCGCGCACGGATTTGTGCGAAAACGCGTTTTAAGCATGCACATGCATCTTTTGGTAGACGCGGATGAAGTTTTCTGCAAAACCACAAGATGTGCATGCAAATGGTGCTTTTGGCAGAACGCGCACGTAGATTTCTACCAAACGACGTGCTAAGCATGCCGATGCTGCTCTTTTTAGCACCCGCGCACGCATTTGTGCGAAAACGCGTTTTAAGCATGCACATGCATCTTTTGGTAGACGCGGATGAAGTTTTCTCCAAAACCACAAGATGTGCATGCAAATGGTGCTTTTTGCAGAACGCGCACGTTGATTTCTACCAAACGACGTGCTAAGCATGCCGATGCTGCTCTTTTTAGCACCCGCGCACGGATTTGTGCGAAAACGCGTTTTAAGCATGCACATGCATCTTTTGGTAGACGCGGATGAAGTTTTCTGCAAAACCACAAGATGTGCATGCAAATGGTGCTTTTGGCAGAACGCGCACGTGGATTTCTACCAAACGACGTGCTAAGCATGCCGATGCTGCTCTTTTTAGCACCCCCGCACGGATTTGTGCGAAAACGCGTTTTAAGCATGCACATGCATCTTTTGGTAGACGCGGATGAAGTTTTCTGCAAAACCACAAGATGTGCATGCAAATGGTGCTTTTGGCAGAACGCGCACGTGGATTTCTACCAAACGACGTGCTAAGCATGCCGATGCTGCTATTTTTAGCACCCGCGCACGCATTTGTGCGAAAACGCGTTTTAAGCATGCACATGCATCTTTTGGTAGACGCGGATGAAGTTTTCTGCAAAACCACAAGATGTGCATGCAAATGGTGCTTTTGGCAGAACGCGCACGTGGATTTCTACCAAACGACGTGCTAAGCATGCCGATGCTGCTCTTTTTAGCACCCCCGCACGGATTTGTGCGAAAACGCGTTTTAAGCATGCACATGCATCTTTTGGTAGACGCGGATGAAGTTTTCTGCAAAACCACAAGATGTGCATGCAAATGGTGCTTTTGGCAGAACGCGCACGTGGATTTCTACCAAACGACGTGCTAAGCATGCCGATGCTGCTATTTTTAGCACCCGCGCACGCATTTGTGCGAAAACGCGTTTTAAGCATGCACATGCATCTTTTGGTAGACGCGGATGAAGTTTTCTGCAAAACCACAAGATGTGCATGCAAATGGTGCTTTTTGCAGAACGCGCACGTGGATTTCTACCAAACGATGTGCTAAGCTTGCCGATGCTGCTCTTTTTAGCACCCGCGCACGGATTTGTGCGAAAACGCGTTTTAAGCATGCACATGCATCTTTTGGTAGACGCGGATGAAGTTTTCTGCAAAACCACAAGATGTGCATGCAAATGGTGCTTTTGGCAGAACGCGCACGTAGATTTCTACCAAACGACGTGCTAAGCATGCCGATGCTGCTCTTTTTAGCACCCGCGCACGCATTTGTGCGAAAACGCGTTTTAAGCATGCACATGCATCTTTTGGTAGACGCGGATGAAGTTTTCTCCAAAACCACAAGATGTGCATGCAAATGGTGCTTTTTGCAGAACGCGCACGTTGATTTCTACCAAACGACGTGCTAAGCATGCCGATGCTGCTCTTTTTAGCACCCGCGCACGGATTTGTGCGAAAACGCGTTTTAAGCATGCACATGCATCTTTTGGTAGACGCGGATGAAGTTTTCTGCAAAACCACAAGATGTGCATGCAAATGGTGCTTTTGGCAGAACGCGCACGTGGATTTCTACCAAACGACGTGCTAAGCATGCCGATGCTGCTCTTTTTAGCACCCCCGCACGGATTTGTGCGAAAACGCGTTTTAAGCATGCACATGCATCTTTTGGTAGACGCGGATGAAGTTTTCTGCAAAACCACAAGATGTGCATGCAAATGGTGCTTTTGGCAGAACGCGCACGTGGATTTCTACCAAACGACGTGCTAAGCATGCCGATGCTGCTATTTTTAGCACCCGCGCACGCATTTGTGCGAAAACGCGTTTTAAGCATGCACATGCATCTTTTGGTAGACGCGGATGAAGTTTTCTGCAAAACCACAAGATGTGCATGCAAATGGTGCTTTTTGCAGAACGCGCACGTGGATTTCTACCAAACGACGTGCTAAGCATGCCGATGCTGCTCTTTTTAGCACCCCCGCACGGATTTGTGCGAAAACGCGTTTTAAGCAAGCACATGCATCTTTTGGTAGACGCGGATGAAGTTTTCTGCAAAACCACAATATGTGCATGCAAATGGTGCTTTTGGCAGAACGCGCACGTGGATTTCTACCAAACGACGTGCTAAGCATGCCGATGCTGCTATTTTTAGCACCCGCGCACGCATTTGTGCGAAAACGCGTTTTAAGCATGCACATGCATCTTTTGGTAGACGCGGATGAAGTTTTCTGCAAAACCACAAGATGTGCATGCAAATGGTGCTTTTTGCAGAACGCGCACGTGGATTTCTACCAAACGACGTGCTAAGCATGCCGATGCTGCTCTTTTTAGCACCCGCGCACGCATTTGTGCGAAAACGCGTTTTAAGCATGCACATGCATCTTTTGGTAGACGCGGATGAAGTTTTCTGCAAAACCACAAGATGTGCATGCAAATGGTGCTTTTTGCAGAACGCGCACGTGGATTTCTACCAAACGACGTGCTAAGCATGCCGATGCTGCTCTTTTTAGCACCCGCGCACGGATTTGTGCGAAAACGCGTTTTAAGCATGCACATGCATCTTTTGGTAGACGCGGATGAAGTTTTCTGCAAAACCACAAGATGTGCATGCAAATGGTGCTTTTGGCAGAACGCGCACGTGGATTTCTACCAAACGACGTGCTAAGCATGCCGATGCTGCTCTTTTTAGCACCCGCGCACGCATTTGTGCGAAAACGCGTTTTAAGCATGCACATGCATCTTTTGGTAGACGCGGATGAAGTTTTCTGCAAAACCACAAGATGTGGATGCAAATGGTGCTTTTTGCAGAACGCGCGCGTGGATTTCTACCAAACGACGTGCTAAGCATGCCGATGCTGCTCTTTTTAGCACCCGCGCACGGATTTGTGCGAAAACGCGTTTTATGCATGCACATGCATCTTTTGGTAGACGCGGATGAAGTTTTCTGCAAAACCACAAGATGTGCATGCAAATGGTGCTTTTGGCAGAACGCGCACGTAGATTTCTACCAAACGACGTGCTAAGCATGCCGATGCTGCTCTTTTTAGCACCCGCGCACGGATTTGTGCGAAAACGCGTTTTAAGCATGCACATGCATCTTTTGGTAGACGCGGATGAAGTTTTCTGCAAAACCACAAGATGTGCATGCAAATGGTGCTTTTGGCAGAACGCGCACGTGGATTTCTACCAAACGACGTGCTAAGCATGCCGATGCTGCTCTTTTTAGCACCCGCGCACGGATTTGTGCGAAAACGCGTTTTAAGCATGCACATGCATCTTTTGGTAGACGCGGATGAAGTTTTCTGCAAAACCACAAGATGTGCATGCAAATGGTGCTTTTGGCAGAACGCGCACGTGGATTTCTACCAAACGACGTGCTAAGCATGCCGATGCTGCTCTTTTTAGCACCCGCGCACGCATTTGTGCGAAAACGCGTTTTAAGCATGCACATGCATCTTTTGGTAGACGCGGATGTAGTTTTCTGCAAAACCACAAGATGTGCATGCAAATGGTGCTTTTTGCAAAACGCGCACGTGGATTTCTACCAAACGATGTGCTAAGCATGCCGATGCTGCTCTTTTTAGCACCCGCGCACGCATTTGTGCGAAAACGCGTTTTAAGCATGCACATGCATCTTTTGGTAGACGCAGATGAAGTTTTCTGCAAAACCACAATATGTGCATGCAAATGGTGCTTTTTGCAGAACGCGCACGTGGATTTCTACCAAACGACGTGCTAAGCATGCCGATGCCGCTCTTTTTAGCACCCGCGCACGCATTTGTGCGAAAACGCGTTTTAAGCATGCACATGCATCTTTTGGTAGACGCGGATGAAGTTTTCTGCAAAACCACAAGATGTGCATGCAAATGGTGCTTTTTGCAGAATGCGCACGTGGATTTCTACCAAACGATGTGCTAAGCTTGCCGATGCTGCTCTTTTTAGCACCCGCGCACGGATTTGTGCGAAAACGCGTTTTAAGCATGCACATGCATCTTTTGGTAGACGCGGATGAAGTTTTCTGCAAAACCACAAGATGTGCATGCAAATGGTGCTTTTGGCAGAACGCGCACGTGGATTTCTACCAAACGACGTGCTAAGCATGCCGATGCTGCTCTTTTTAGCACCCGCGCACGCATTTGTGCGAAAACGTGTTTTAAGCATGCACATGCATCTTTTGGTAGACGCGGATGAAGTTTTCTGCAAAACCACAAGATGTGCATGCAAATGGTGCTTTTTGCAGAACGCGCACGTGGATTTCTACCAAACGACGTGCTAAGCATGCCGATGCTGCTCTTTTTAGCACCCGCGCACGGATTTGTGCGAAAACGCGTTTTAAGCATGCACATGCATCTTTTGGTAGACGCGGATGAAGTTTTCTGCAAAACCACAAGATGTGCATGCAAATGGTGCTTTTGGCAGAACGCGCACGTGGATTTCTACCAAACGACGTGCTAAGCATGCCGATGCTGCTCTTTTTAGCACCCGCGCACGCATTTGTGCGAAAACGCGTTTTAAGCATGCACATGCATCTTTTGGTAGACGCGGATGAAGTTTTCTGCAAAACCACAAGATGTGCATGCAAATGGTGCTTTTTGCAGAACGCGCACGTGGATTTCTACCAAACGACGTGCTAAGCATGCCGATGCTGCTCTTTTTAGCACCCGCGCACGCATTTGTGCGAAAACGCGTTTTAAGCATGCACATGCATCTTTTGGTAGACGCGGATGAAGTTTTCTGCAAAACCACAAGATGTGCATGCAAATGGTGCTTTTGGCAGAACGCGCACGTGGATTTCTACCAAACGACGTGCTAAGCATGCCGATGCTGCTCTTTTTAGCACCCCCGCACGGATTTGTGCGAAAACGCGTTTTAAGCATGCACATGCATCTTTTGGTAGACGCGGATGAAGTTTTCTGCAAAACCACAAGATGTGCATGCAAATGGTGCTATTGGCAGAACGCGCACGTGGATTTCTACCAAACGACGTGCTAAGCATGCCGATGCTGCTCTTTTTAGCACCCGCGCACGCATTTGTGCGAAAACGCGTTTTAAGCATGCACATGCATCTTTTGGTAGACGCGGATGAAGTTTTCTGCAAAACCACAAGATGTGCATGCAAATGGTGCTTTTGGCAGAACGCGCACGTGGATTTCTACCAAACGACGTGCTAAGCATGCCGATGCTGCTCTTTTTAGCACCCGCGCACGCATTTGTGCGAAAACGCGTTTTAAGCATGCACATGCATCTTTTGGTAGACGCGGATGAAGTTTTCTGCAAAACCACAAGATGTGCATGCAAATGGTGCTTTTGGCAGAACGCGCACGTAGATTTCTACCAAACGACGTGCTAAGCATGCCGATGCTGCTCTTTTTAGCACCCGCGCACGCATTTGTGCGAAAACGCGTTTTAAGCATGCACATGCATCTTTTGGTAGACGCGGATGAAGTTTTCTCCAAAACCACAAGATGTGCATGCAAATGGTGCTTTTTGCAGAACGCGCACGTGGATTTCTACCAAACGACGTGCTAAGCATGCCGATGCTGCTCTTTTTAGCACCCGCGCACGCATTTGTGCGAAAACGCGTTTTAAGCATGCACATGCATCTTTTGGTAGACGCGGATGAAGTTTTCTGCAAAACCACAAGATGTGCATGCAAATGGTGCTTTTTGCAGAACGCGCACGTGGATTTCTACCAAACGACGTGCTAAGCATGCCGATGCTGCTCTTTTTAGCACCCGCGCACGCATTTGTGCGAAAACGCGTTTTAAGCATGCACATGCATCTTTTGGTAGACGCGGATGAAGTTTTCTGCAAAACCACAAAATGTGCATGCAAATGGTGCTTTTTGCAGAACGCGTACGTGGATTTCTACCAAACGACGTGCTAAGCTTGCCGATGCTGCTCTTTTTAGCACCCGCGCACGGATTTGTGCGAAAACGCGTTTTAAGCATGCACATGCATCTTTTGGTAGACGCGGATGAAGTTTTCTGCAAAACCACAAGATGTGCATGCAAATGGTGCTTTTTGCAGAACGCGCACGTTGATTTCTACCAAACGACGTGCTAAGCATGCCGATGCTGCTCTTTTTAGCACCCGCGCACGGATTTGTGCGAAAACGCGTTTTAAGCATGCACATGCATCTTTTGGTAGACGCGGATGAAGTTTTCTGCAAAACCACAAGATGTGCATGCAAATGGTGCTTTTTGCAGAACGCGCACGTGGATTTCTACCAAACGATGTGCTAAGCTTGCCGATGCTGCTCTTTTTAGCACCCGCGCACGGATTTGTGCGAAAACGCGTTTTAAGCATGCACATGCATCTTTTGGTAGACGCGGATGAAGTTTTCTGCAAAACCACAAGATGTGCATGCAAATGGTGCTTTTGGCAGAACGCGCACGTGGATTTCTACCAAACGACGTGCTAAGCATGCCGATGCTGCTCTTTTTAGCACCCGCGCACGCATTTGTGCGAAAACGCGTTTTAAGCATGCACATGCATCTTTTGGTAGACGCGGATGAAGTTTTCTGCAAAACCACAAGATGTGCATGCAAATGGTGCTTTTTGCAGAACGCGCGCGTGGATTTCTACCAAACGACGTGCTAAGCATGCCGATGCTGCTCTTTTTAGCACCCGCGCACGGATTTGTGCGAAAACGCGTTTTAAGCATGCACATGCATCTTTTGGTAGACGCGGATGAAGTTTTCTGCAAAACCACAAGATGTGCATGCAAATGGTGCTTTTGGCAGAACGCGCACGTGGATTTCTACCAAACGACGTGCTAAGCATGCCGATGCTGCTCTCTTTAGCACCCGCGCACGCATTTGTGCGAAAACGCGTTTTAAGCATGCACATGCATCTTTTGGTAGACGCGGATGAAGTTTTCTGCAAAACCACAAGATGTGCATGCAAATGGTGCTTTTTGCAGAACGCGCACGTGGATTTCTACCAAACGACGTGCTAAGCATGCCGATGCTGCTCTTTTTAGCACCCGCGCACGCATTTGTGCGAAAACGCGTTTTAAGCATGCACATGCATCTTTTGGTAGACGCGGGTGAAGTTTTCTGCAAAACCACAAGATGTGCATGCAAATGGTGCTTTTTGCAGAACGCGCGCGTGGATTTCTACCAAACGACGTGCTAAGCATGCCGATGCTGCTCTTTTTAGCACCCGTGCACGGATTTGTGCGAAAACGCGTTTTAAGCATGCACATGCATCTTTTGGTAGACGCGGATGAAGTTTTCTGCAAAACCACAAGATGTGCATGCAAATGGTCCTTTTTGCAGAACGCGCACGTGGATTTCTACCAAACGACGTGCTAAGCATGCCGATGCTGCTCTTTTTAGCACCCGCGCACGCATTTGTGCGAAAACACGTTTTAAGCGTGCACATGCATCTTTTGGTAGACGCGGATGAAGTTTTCTGCAAAACCACAAGATGTGCATGCAAATGGTGCTTTTTGCAGAACGCGCACGTGGATTTCTACCAAACGATGTGCTAAGCTTGCCGATGCTGCTCTTTTTAGCACCCGCGCACGGATTTGTGCGAAAACGCGTTTTAAGCATGCACATGCATCTTTTGGTAGACGCGGATGAAGTTTTCTGCAAAACCACAAGATGTGCACGCAAATGGTGCTTTTGGCAGAACGCGCACGTGGATTTCTACCAAACGACGTGCTAAGCATGCCGATGCTGCTCTTTTTAGCACCCGCGCACGCATTTGTGCGAAAACGCGTTTTAAGCATGCACATGCATCATTTGGTAGACGCGGATGAAGTTTTCTGCAAAACCACAAGATGTGCATGCAAATGGTGCTTTTTGCAGAACGCGCACGTGGATTTCTACCAAACGACGTGCTAAGCATGCCGATGCTGCTCTTTTTAGCACCCGCGCACGGATTTGTGCGAAAACGCGTTTTAAGCATGCACATGCATCTTTTGGTAGACGCGGATGAAGTTTTCTGCAAAACCACAAGATGTGCATGCAAATGGTGCTTTTCGCAGAACGCGCACGTGGATTTCTACCAAACGACGTGCTAAGCAAGCCGATGCTGCTCTTTTTAGCACCCGCGCACGCATTTGTGCGAAAACGCGTTTTAAGCATGCACATGCATCTTTTGGTAGACGCGGATGAAGTTTTCTGCAAAACCACAAGATGTGCATGCAAATGGTTCTTTTTGCAGAACGCGCACGTGGATTTCTACCAAACGACGTGCTAAGCAAGCCGATGCTGCTCTTTTTAGCACCCGCGCACGCATTTGTGCGAAAACGCGTTTTAAGCATGCACATGCATCTTTTGGTAGACGCGGATGAAGTTTTCTGCAAAACCACAAGATGTGCATGCAAATGGTGCTTTTGGCAGAACGCGCACGTGGATTTCTACCAAACGACGTGCTAAGCATGCCGATGCTGCTCTCTTTAGCACCCGCGCACGCATTTGTGCGAAAACGCGTTTTAAGCATGCACATGCATCTTTTGGTAGACGCGGGTGAAGTTTTCTGCAAAACCACAAGATGTGCATGCAAATGGTGCTTTTTGCAGAACGCGCGCGTGGATTTCTACCAAACGACGTGCTAAGCATGCCGATGCTGCTCTTTTTAGCACCCGTGCACGGATTTGTGCGAAAACGCGTTTTAAGCATGCACATGCATCTTTTGGTAGACGCGGATGAAGTTTTCTGCAAAACCACAAGATGTGCATGCAAATGGTGCTTTTGGCAGAACGCGCACGTGGATTTCTACCAAACGACGTGCTAAGCATGCCGATGCTGCTCTTTTTAGCACCCCCGCACGGATTTGTGCGAAAACGCGTTTTAAGCATGCACATGCATCTTTTGGTAGACGCGGATGAAGTTTTCTGCAAAACCACAAGATGTGCATGCAAATGGTGCTATTGGCAGAACGCGCACGTGGATTTCTACCAAACGACGTGCTAAGCATGCCGATGCTGCTCTTTTTAGCACCCGCGCACGCATTTGTGCGAAAACGCGTTTTAAGCATGCACATGCATCTTTTGGTAGACGCGGATGAAGTTTTCTGCAAAACCACAAGATGTGCATGCAAATGGTGCTTTTGGCAGAACGCGCACGTGGATTTCTACCAAACGACGTGCTAAGCATGCCGATGCTGCTCTTTTTAGCACCCGCGCACGCATTTGTGCGAAAACGCGTTTTAAGCATGCACATGCATCTTTTGGTAGACGCGGATGAAGTTTTCTGCAAAACCACAAGATGTGCATGCAAATGGTGCTTTTGGCAGAACGCGCACGTAGATTTCTACCAAACGACGTGCTAAGCATGCCGATGCTGCTCTTTTTAGCACCCGCGCACGCATTTGTGCGAAAACGCGTTTTAAGCATGCACATGCATCTTTTGGTAGACGCGGATGAAGTTTTCTCCAAAACCACAAGATGTGCATGCAAATGGTGCTTTTTGCAGAACGCGCACGTGGATTTCTACCAAACGACGTGCTAAGCATGCCGATGCTGCTCTTTTTAGCACCCGCGCACGCATTTGTGCGAAAACGCGTTTTAAGCATGCACATGCATCTTTTGGTAGACGCGGATGAAGTTTTCTGCAAAACCACAAGATGTGCATGCAAATGGTGCTTTTTGCAGAACGCGCACGTGGATTTCTACCAAACGACGTGCTAAGCATGCCGATGCTGCTCTTTTTAGCACCCGCGCACGCATTTGTGCGAAAACGCGTTTTAAGCATGCACATGCATCTTTTGGTAGACGCGGATGAAGTTTTCTGCAAAACCACAAAATGTGCATGCAAATGGTGCTTTTTGCAGAACGCGTACGTGGATTTCTACCAAACGACGTGCTAAGCTTGCCGATGCTGCTCTTTTTAGCACCCGCGCACGGATTTGTGCGAAAACGCGTTTTAAGCATGCACATGCATCTTTTGGTAGACGCGGATGAAGTTTTCTGCAAAACCACAAGATGTGCATGCAAATGGTGCTTTTTGCAGAACGCGCACGTTGATTTCTACCAAACGACGTGCTAAGCATGCCGATGCTGCTCTTTTTAGCACCCGCGCACGGATTTGTGCGAAAACGCGTTTTAAGCATGCACATGCATCTTTTGGTAGACGCGGATGAAGTTTTCTGCAAAACCACAAGATGTGCATGCAAATGGTGCTTTTTGCAGAACGCGCACGTGGATTTCTACCAAACGATGTGCTAAGCTTGCCGATGCTGCTCTTTTTAGCACCCGCGCACGGATTTGTGCGAAAACGCGTTTTAAGCATGCACATGCATCTTTTGGTAGACGCGGATGAAGTTTTCTGCAAAACCACAAGATGTGCATGCAAATGGTGCTTTTGGCAGAACGCGCACGTGGATTTCTACCAAACGACGTGCTAAGCATGCCGATGCTGCTCTTTTTAGCACCCGCGCACGCATTTGTGCGAAAACGCGTTTTAAGCATGCACATGCATCTTTTGGTAGACGCGGATGAAGTTTTCTGCAAAACCACAAGATGTGCATGCAAATGGTGCTTTTTGCAGAACGCGCGCGTGGATTTCTACCAAACGACGTGCTAAGCATGCCGATGCTGCTCTTTTTAGCACCCGCGCACGGATTTGTGCGAAAACGCGTTTTAAGCATGCACATGCATCTTTTGGTAGACGCGGATGAAGTTTTCTGCAAAACCACAAGATGTGCATGCAAATGGTGCTTTTGGCAGAACGCGCACGTGGATTTCTACCAAACGACGTGCTAAGCATGCCGATGCTGCTCTCTTTAGCACCCGCGCACGCATTTGTGCGAAAACGCGTTTTAAGCATGCACATGCATCTTTTGGTAGACGCGGATGAAGTTTTCTGCAAAACCACAAGATGTGCATGCAAATGGTGCTTTTTGCAGAACGCGCACGTGGATTTCTACCAAACGACGTGCTAAGCATGCCGATGCTGCTCTTTTTAGCACCCGCGCACGCATTTGTGCGAAAACGCGTTTTAAGCATGCACATGCATCTTTTGGTAGACGCGGGTGAAGTTTTCTGCAAAACCACAAGATGTGCATGCAAATGGTGCTTTTTGCAGAACGCGCGCGTGGATTTCTACCAAACGACGTGCTAAGCATGCCGATGCTGCTCTTTTTAGCACCCGTGCACGGATTTGTGCGAAAACGCGTTTTAAGCATGCACATGCATCTTTTGGTAGACGCGGATGAAGTTTTCTGCAAAACCACAAGATGTGCATGCAAATGGTCCTTTTTGCAGAACGCGCACGTGGATTTCTACCAAACGACGTGCTAAGCATGCCGATGCTGCTCTTTTTAGCACCCGCGCACGCATTTGTGCGAAAACACGTTTTAAGCGTGCACATGCATCTTTTGGTAGACGCGGATGAAGTTTTCTGCAAAACCACAAGATGTGCATGCAAATGGTGCTTTTTGCAGAACGCGCACGTGGATTTCTACCAAACGATGTGCTAAGCTTGCCGATGCTGCTCTTTTTAGCACCCGCGCACGGATTTGTGCGAAAACGCGTTTTAAGCATGCACATGCATCTTTTGGTAGACGCGGATGAAGTTTTCTGCAAAACCACAAGATGTGCACGCAAATGGTGCTTTTGGCAGAACGCGCACGTGGATTTCTACCAAACGACGTGCTAAGCATGCCGATGCTGCTCTTTTTAGCACCCGCGCACGCATTTGTGCGAAAACGCGTTTTAAGCATGCACATGCATCATTTGGTAGACGCGGATGAAGTTTTCTGCAAAACCACAAGATGTGCATGCAAATGGTGCTTTTTGCAGAACGCGCACGTGGATTTCTACCAAACGACGTGCTAAGCATGCCGATGCTGCTCTTTTTAGCACCCGCGCACGGATTTGTGCGAAAACGCGTTTTAAGCATGCACATGCATCTTTTGGTAGACGCGGATGAAGTTTTCTGCAAAACCACAAGATGTGCATGCAAATGGTGCTTTTCGCAGAACGCGCACGTGGATTTCTACCAAACGACGTGCTAAGCAAGCCGATGCTGCTCTTTTTAGCACCCGCGCACGCATTTGTGCGAAAACGCGTTTTAAGCATGCACATGCATCTTTTGGTAGACGCGGATGAAGTTTTCTGCAAAACCACAAGATGTGCATGCAAATGGTTCTTTTTGCAGAACGCGCACGTGGATTTCTACCAAACGACGTGCTAAGCAAGCCGATGCTGCTCTTTTTAGCACCCGCGCACGCATTTGTGCGAAAACGCGTTTTAAGCATGCACATGCATCTTTTGGTAGACGCGGATGAAGTTTTCTGCAAAACCACAAGATGTGCATGCAAATGGTGCTTTTGGCAGAACGCGCACGTGGATTTCTACCAAACGACGTGCTAAGCATGCCGATGCTGCTCTCTTTAGCACCCGCGCACGCATTTGTGCGAAAACGCGTTTTAAGCATGCACATGCATCTTTTGGTAGACGCGGGTGAAGTTTTCTGCAAAACCACAAGATGTGCATGCAAATGGTGCTTTTTGCAGAACGCGCGCGTGGATTTCTACCAAACGACGTGCTAAGCATGCCGATGCTGCTCTTTTTAGCACCCGTGCACGGATTTGTGCGAAAACGCGTTTTAAGCATGCACATGCATCTTTTGGTAGACGCGGATGAAGTTTTCTGCAAAACCACAAGATGTGCATGCAAATGGTCCTTTTTGCAGAACGCGCACGTGGATTTCTACCAAACGACGTGCTAAGCATGCCGATGCTGCTCTTTTTAGCACCCGCGCACGCATTTGTGCGAAAACACGTTTTAAGCATGCACATGCATCTTTTGGTAGACGCGGATGAAGTTTTCTGCAAAACCACAAGATGTGCATGCAAATGGTGCTTTTTGCAGAACGCGCACGTGGATTTCTACCAAACGATGTGCTAAGCTTGCCGATGCTGCTCTTTTTAGCACCCGCGCACGGATTTGTGCGAAAACGCGTTTTAAGCATGCACATGCATCTTTTGGTAGACGCGGATGAAGTTTTCTGCAAAACCACAAGATGTGCATGCAAATGGTGCTTTTGGCAGAACGCGCACGTGGATTTCTACCAAACGACGTGCTAAGCATGCCGATGCTGCTCTTTTTAGCACCCGCGCACGCATTTGTGCGAAAACGCGTTTTAAGCATGCACATGCATCTTTTGGTAGACGCGGATGAAGTTTTCTGCAAAACCACAAGATGTGCATGCAAATGGTGCTTTTTGCAGAACGCGCACGTGGATTTCTACCAAACGACGTGCTAAGCATGCCAATGCTGCTCTTTTTAGCACCCGCGCACGGATTTGTGCGAAAACGCGTTTTAAGCATGCACATGCATCTTTTGGTAGACGCGGATGAAGTTTTCTGCAAAACCACAAGATGTGCATGCAAATGGTGCTTTTGGCAGAACGCGCACGTGGATTTCTACCAAACGACGTGCTAAGCATGCCGATGCTGCTCTTTTTAGCAACCGCGCACGCATTTGTGCGAAAACGCGTTTTAAGCATGCACATGCATCTTTTGGTAGACGCGGATGAAGTTTTCTGCAAAACCACAAGATGTGCATGCAAATGGTGCTTTTTGCAGAACGCGCACGTGGATTTCTACCAAACGACGTGCTAAGCATGCCGATGCTGCTCTTTTTAGCACCCGCGCACGGATTTGTGCGAAAACGCGTTTTAAGCATGCACATGCATCTTTTGGTAGACGCGGATGAAGTTTTCTGCAAAACCACAAGATGTGCATGCAAATGGTGCTTTTGGCAGAACGCGCACGTAGATTTCTACCAAACGACGTGCTAAGCATGCCGATGCTGCTCTTTTTAGCACCCGCGCACGCATTTGTGCGAAAACGCGTTTTAAGCATGCACATGCATCTTTTGGTAGACGCGGATGAAGTTTTCTGCAAAACCACAAGATGTGCATGCAAATGGTGCTTTTCGCAGAACGCGCACGTGGATTTCTACCAAACGACGTGCTAAGCAAGCCGATGCTGCTCTTTTTAGCACCCGCGCACGCATTTGTGCGAAAACGCGTTTTAAGCATGCACATGCATCTTTTGGTAGACGCGGATGAAGTTTTCTGCAAAACCACAAGATGTGCATGCAAATGGTTCTTTTTGCAGAACGCGCACGTGGATTTCTACCAAACGACGTGCTAAGCAAGCCGATGCTGCTCTTTTTAGCACCCGCGCACGCATTTGTGCGAAAACGCGTTTTAAGCATGCACATGCATCTTTTGGTAGACGCGGATGAAGTTTTCTGCAAAACCACAAGATGTGCATGCAAATGGTGCTTTTGGCAGAACGCGCACGTGGATTTCTACCAAACGACGTGCTAAGCATGCCGATGCTGCTCTCTTTAGCACCCGCGCACGCATTTGTGCGAAAACGCGTTTTAAGCATGCACATGCATCTTTTGGTAGACGCGGATGAAGTTTTCTGCAAAACCACAAGATGTGCATGCAAATGGTGCTTTTTGCAGAACGCGCACGTGGATTTCTACCAAACGACGTGCTAAGCATGCCGATGCTGCTCTTTTTAGCACCCGCGCACGCATTTGTGCGAAAACGCGTTTTAAGCATGCACATGCATCTTTTGGTAGACGCGGGTGAAGTTTTCTGCAAAACCACAAGATGTGCATGCAAATGGTGCTTTTTGCAGAACGCGCGCGTGGATTTCTACCAAACGACGTGCTAAGCATGCCGATGCTGCTCTTTTTAGCACCCGTGCACGGATTTGTGCGAAAACGCGTTTTAAGCATGCACATGCATCTTTTGGTAGACGCGGATGAAGTTTTCTGCAAAACCACAAGATGTGCATGCAAATGGTCCTTTTTGCAGAACGCGCACGTGGATTTCTACCAAACGACGTGCTAAGCATGCCGATGCTGCTCTTTTTAGCACCCGCGCACGCATTTGTGCGAAAACACGTTTTAAGCATGCACATGCATCTTTTGGTAGACGCGGATGAAGTTTTCTGCAAAACCACAAGATGTGCATGCAAATGGTGCTTTTTGCAGAACGCGCACGTGGATTTCTACCAAACGATGTGCTAAGCTTGCCGATGCTGCTCTTTTTAGCACCCGCGCACGGATTTGTGCGAAAACGCGTTTTAAGCATGCACATGCATCTTTTGGTAGACGCGGATGAAGTTTTCTGCAAAACCACAAGATGTGCATGCAAATGGTGCTTTTGGCAGAACGCGCACGTGGATTTCTACCAAACGACGTGCTAAGCATGCCGATGCTGCTCTTTTTAGCACCCGCGCACGCATTTGTGCGAAAACGCGTTTTAAGCATGCACATGCATCTTTTGGTAGACGCGGATGAAGTTTTCTGCAAAATCACAAGATGTGCATGCAAATGGTGCTTTTTGCAGAACGCGCACGTGGATTTCTACCAAACGACGTGCTAAGCATGCCGATGCTGCTCTTTTTAGCACCCGCGCACGGATTTGTGCGAAAACGCGTTTTAAGCATGCACATGCATCTTTTGGTAGACGCGGATGAAGTTTTCTGCAAAACCACAAGATGTGCATGCAAATGGTGCTTTTTGCATAACGCGCACGTGGATTTCTACCAAACGACGTGCTAAGCATGCCGATGCTGCTCTTTTTAGCACCCGCGCACGCATTTGTGCGAAAACGCGTTTTAAGCATGCACATGCATCTTTTGGTAGACGCAGATGAAGTTTTCTGCAAAACCACAATATGTGCATGCAAATGGTGCTTTTTGCAGAACGCGCACGTGGATTTCTACCAAACGACGTGCTAAGCATGCCGATGCCGCTCTTTTTAGCACCCGCGCACGCATTTGTGCGAAAACGCGTTTTAAGCATGCACATGCATCTTTTGGTAGACGCGGATGAAGTTTTCTGCAAAACCACAAGATGTGCATGCAAATGGTGCTTTTTGCAGAATGCGCACGTGGATTTCTACCAAACGATGTGCTAAGCTTGCCGATGCTGCTCTTTTTAGCACCCGCGCACGGATTTGTGCGAAAACGCGTTTTAAGCATGCACATGCATCTTTTGGTAGACGCGGATGAAGTTTTCTGCAAAACCACAAGATGTGCATGCAAATGGTGCTTTTGGCAGAACGCGCACGTGGATTTCTACCAAACGACGTGCTAAGCATGCCGATGCTGCTCTTTTTAGCACCCGCGCACGCATTTGTGCGAAAACGTGTTTTAAGCATGCACATGCATCTTTTGGTAGACGCGGATGAAGTTTTCTGCAAAACCACAAGATGTGCATGCAAATGGTGCTTTTTGCAGAACGCGCACGTGGATTTCTACCAAACGACGTGCTAAGCATGCCGATGCTGCTCTTTTTAGCACCCGCGCACGGATTTGTGCGAAAACGCGTTTTAAGCATGCACATGCATCTTTTGGTAGACGCGGATGAAGTTTTCTGCAAAACCACAAGATGTGCATGCAAATGGTGCTTTTGGCAGAACGCGCACGTGGATTTCTACCAAACGACGTGCTAAGCATGCCGATGCTGCTCTTTTTAGCACCCGCGCACGCATTTGTGCGAAAACGCGTTTTAAGCATGCACATGCATCTTTTGGTAGACGCGGATGAAGTTTTCTGCAAAACCACAAGATGTGCATGCAAATGGTGCTTTTTGCAGAACGCGCACGTGGATTTCTACCAAACGACGTGCTAAGCATGCCGATGCTGCTCTTTTTAGCACCCGCGCACGCATTTGTGCGAAAACGCGTTTTAAGCATGCACATGCATCTTTTGGTAGACGCGGATGAAGTTTTCTCCAAAACCACAAGATGTGCATGCAAATGGTGCTTTTTGCAGAACGCGCACGTGGATTTCTACCAAACGACGTGCTAAGCATGCCGATGCTGCTCTTTTTAGCACCCGCGCACGCATTTGTGCGAAAACGCGTTTTAAGCATGCACATGCATCTTTTGGTAGACGCGGATGAAGTTTTCTGCAAAACCACAAGATGTGCATGCAAATGGTGCTTTTTGCAGAACGCGCACGTGGATTTCTACCAAACGACGTGCTAAGCATGCCGATGCTGCTCTTTTTAGCACCCGCGCACGCATTTGTGCGAAAACGCGTTTTAAGCATGCACATGCATCTTTTGGTAGACGCGGATGAAGTTTTCTGCAAAACCACAAAATGTGCATGCAAATGGTGCTTTTTGCAGAACGCGTACGTGGATTTCTACCAAACGACGTGCTAAGCTTGCCGATGCTGCTCTTTTTAGCACCCGCGCACGGATTTGTGCGAAAACGCGTTTTAAGCATGCACATGCATCTTTTGGTAGACGCGGATGAAGTTTTCTGCAAAACCACAAGATGTGCATGCAAATGGTGCTTTTTGCAGAACGCGCACGTTGATTTCTACCAAACGACGTGCTAAGCATGCCGATGCTGCTCTTTTTAGCACCCGCGCACGGATTTGTGCGAAAACGCGTTTTAAGCATGCACATGCATCTTTTGGTAGACGCGGATGAAGTTTTCTGCAAAACCACAAGATGTGCATGCAAATGGTGCTTTTTGCAGAACGCGCACGTGGATTTCTACCAAACGATGTGCTAAGCTTGCCGATGCTGCTCTTTTTAGCACCCGCGCACGGATTTGTGCGAAAACGCGTTTTAAGCATGCACATGCATCTTTTGGTAGACGCGGATGAAGTTTTCTGCAAAACCACAAGATGTGCATGCAAATGGTGCTTTTGGCAGAACGCGCACGTGGATTTCTACCAAACGACGTGCTAAGCATGCCGATGCTGCTCTTTTTAGCACCCGCGCACGCATTTGTGCGAAAACGCGTTTTAAGCATGCACATGCATCTTTTGGTAGACGCGGATGAAGTTTTCTGCAAAACCACAAGATGTGCATGCAAATGGTGCTTTTTGCAGAACGCGCGCGTGGATTTCTACCAAACGACGTGCTAAGCATGCCGATGCTGCTCTTTTTAGCACCCGCGCACGGATTTGTGCGAAAACGCGTTTTAAGCATGCACATGCATCTTTTGGTAGACGCGGATGAAGTTTTCTGCAAAACCACAAGATGTGCATGCAAATGGTGCTTTTGGCAGAACGCGCACGTGGATTTCTACCAAACGACGTGCTAAGCATGCCGATGCTGCTCTCTTTAGCACCCGCGCACGCATTTGTGCGAAAACGCGTTTTAAGCATGCACATGCATCTTTTGGTAGACGCGGATGAAGTTTTCTGCAAAACCACAAGATGTGCATGCAAATGGTGCTTTTTGCAGAACGCGCACGTGGATTTCTACCAAACGACGTGCTAAGCATGCCGATGCTGCTCTTTTTAGCACCCGCGCACGCATTTGTGCGAAAACGCGTTTTAAGCATGCACATGCATCTTTTGGTAGACGCGGGTGAAGTTTTCTGCAAAACCACAAGATGTGCATGCAAATGGTGCTTTTTGCAGAACGCGCGCGTGGATTTCTACCAAACGACGTGCTAAGCATGCCGATGCTGCTCTTTTTAGCACCCGTGCACGGATTTGTGCGAAAACGCGTTTTAAGCATGCACATGCATCTTTTGGTAGACGCGGATGAAGTTTTCTGCAAAACCACAAGATGTGCATGCAAATGGTCCTTTTTGCAGAACGCGCACGTGGATTTCTACCAAACGACGTGCTAAGCATGCCGATGCTGCTCTTTTTAGCACCCGCGCACGCATTTGTGCGAAAACACGTTTTAAGCGTGCACATGCATCTTTTGGTAGACGCGGATGAAGTTTTCTGCAAAACCACAAGATGTGCATGCAAATGGTGCTTTTTGCAGAACGCGCACGTGGATTTCTACCAAACGATGTGCTAAGCTTGCCGATGCTGCTCTTTTTAGCACCCGCGCACGGATTTGTGCGAAAACGCGTTTTAAGCATGCACATGCATCTTTTGGTAGACGCGGATGAAGTTTTCTGCAAAACCACAAGATGTGCATGCAAATGGTGCTTTTGGCAGAACGCGCACGTGGATTTCTACCAAACGACGTGCTAAGCATGCCGATGCTGCTCTTTTTAGCACCCGCGCACGCATTTGTGCGAAAACGCGTTTTAAGCATGCACATGCATCTTTTGGTAGACGCGGATGAAGTTTTCTGCAAAACCACAAGATGTGCATGCAAATGGTGCTTTTTGCAGAACGCGCACGTGGATTTCTACCAAACGACGTGCTAAGCATGCCGATGCTGCTCTTTTTAGCACCCGCGCACGGATTTGTGCGAAAACGCGTTTTAAGCATGCACATGCATCTTTTGGTAGACGCGGATGAAGTTTTCTGCAAAACCACAAGATGTGCATGCAAATGGTGCTTTTCGCAGAACGCGCACGTGGATTTCTACCAAACGACGTGCTAAGCAAGCCGATGCTGCTCTTTTTAGCACCCGCGCACGCATTTGTGCGAAAACGCGTTTTAAGCATGCACATGCATCTTTTGGTAGACGCGGATGAAGTTTTCTGCAAAACCACAAGATGTGCATGCAAATGGTTCTTTTTGCAGAACGCGCACGTGGATTTCTACCAAACGACGTGCTAAGCAAGCCGATGCTGCTCTTTTTAGCACCCGCGCACGCATTTGTGCGAAAACGCGTTTTAAGCATGCACATGCATCTTTTGGTAGACGCGGATGAAGTTTTCTGCAAAACCACAAGATGTGCATGCAAATGGTGCTTTTGGCAGAACGCGCACGTGGATTTCTACCAAACGACGTGCTAAGCATGCCGATGCTGCTCTCTTTAGCACCCGCGCACGCATTTGTGCGAAAACGCGTTTTAAGCATGCACATGCATCTTTTGGTAGACGCGGGTGAAGTTTTCTGCAAAACCACAAGATGTGCATGCAAATGGTGCTTTTTGCAGAACGCGCGCGTGGATTTCTACCAAACGACGTGCTAAGCATGCCGATGCTGCTCTTTTTAGCACCCGTGCACGGATTTGTGCGAAAACGCGTTTTAAGCATGCACATGCATCTTTTGGTAGACGCGGATGAAGTTTTCTGCAAAACCACAAGATGTGCATGCAAATGGTCCTTTTTGCAGAACGCGCACG